>NW_016807866.1:1874389-1891262 GCF_001698545.2 Rhinopithecus bieti
TTATTTATTTATTTATTTATTTATTTATTTATTTATTTATTTATTTTGAGACCGAGTCTCACTCTGTCGCCCACACTGGAGTATAGTGGCATGATCTCAGTTCACTGCAACCTCCCCCTCCCAGGTTCAAGCAATTCTCCTGCCTCAGCCTCCCAAGTAGTTGGGATTACAGGCACGCACCACCAAGTACAGCTAATATTTTTGTATTTTTAGTAGAGACGGGGTTTCACCATGTTGGCCAGGCTGGTCTCGAACTCCTGACCTCAGGTGATCCGCCTGCCTTGGCCTCCCAAAGTGCTGGGATTACAGGCATGAGCCACCGCGCCTGGCCTGATGTCTTATCTTGAAGGAGACTGACCCAAAGTCATTTCTGAAAGATCTTACAGCAAGTGGGCTCCAACAGAATTTACGCCTCATCCGGTAGAAGAAAATCTGAAAGGAGGACATTAAAGTGGCCATCGCTGGTGACCAATGAACACCAACAAAACAGCATTTTTACATGAGACAGGAGTGAGCCTTTCCCGAAGGGCTGGGCCTGAGGACGCCAGGCTTCGGAACATGCCCCTGTCTGGGCGTCCACTGTGGTGCGTAATTTCCCACTGTGGTTTACATTTTCCGGGTGAGCTCCAGGGATTCTGCTATTTCCTTAAAAGAGGATGAGAAAACCACACAATAGGCCTCAAAGGCTGGGCTAAGGCCACCCCGAGGCCAAGTGTGGGCAGGCCTGGACTTTTCAGCCAAAGATCGAGGTGCCAGAGGTTCCCACTGCCAAGACAGCGGCACTTAAGCAGCCAGCCTTATTATATAAATAAACACAGGTTGGAAGGAGCAATTAACTTCAGTTTCACTGTTAAGTAATAGCCAAAAAGTAAAAATTTAAATGGTTGAATATCTTGTTATCACATGTATTGGGGGTGGAGGGCAGTTTGCCAGAAACAGGAGGTGCAGTCTGGGACCTGTGGCTCACGCCTGTAATCCCAGCACTTTGGGAAGCTGAGGGGGGTGAATTGCTTGAGGTCAGGAGTTCGAGACCAGCTTGGTCAACATGGGGAAATCCCATCTCTACTAAAAATACAAAAAAATTAGCTGTGCATGGTGGCGCATGCCTGTAGTCCCAGCTACTCAGGAGGCTGAGGCAAAAGAATCGTTTGAAGCTGGGAGGCGGAGATTGCAGTGAGCTGAGATTGTAACACTGCACTCCAGCCTAGGCAACAGAGCGAGACTCTGTCCCCGCCCCACCCCGCCCCTAAAAAAAAGAAGCAGAAGGTGCAAATAAAATCAGCCTCAGAGGGAAATAACCGCTAACAACAACAAATTTCTGCGAACCGTTCAGAGCTCAGTGTAACAAAGATACAGTCAGACCTGAATCAGACCTGAGTTATCCTGGGCCTCTTCCTGTGGGTTCTTTCATGCTAAGATAAATTCTTGCACTCCCAGAGTAACTTAAAAGTGTAAAAGCAACCCAGTGCAGTGGTTCCTTCCTGTGATCCCAGCACTTTGGGAGGCCAAGGTGGGAGGATCACTTGAGGCCAGGAGTTCAAGACCAGTCTGGGTAACATAGTGAGACCCCTATCTCTACAAAAAAAATTAAAAATTTAGCCAGGCATGGTGGCACATACCTGTAGTCCCAGATACGCTCTCTTTTTTTTTTTTTTTTTTCCCTTCTGTTAGCCTTAAAGAATATGGTCAGGCATATATTCTTAAAACTAAGAAAATATAGGTTTCCCAGGGTGCTCTCAGAATATTTGTAGCTGCGTGCCTTGGTATACTTTTTCTGGATAAGTTTGGCGGTGTGTATTAAAAGCTTTAATGTTTGGAATATCCTTTGACAAAGCAATCTACTTCCAATAATTCCTATGGAAATACCATACTCATTTGCAAATGTTCAGCTCTAAGATTGCTCCACATAGCATTGCTTATAATATTAAACAATAGAAATCATCTGAATGTCCAACAATAGCATATTGTAAATAGGGTTGGATTCCTACACAGGAGTCTAAGGTGAGAGGATCACTTGAGCCCAGGAGCTGGAGGCTGTGGTAAGCAATAACCGTGCCACTACATTTCAGCCTGGTTCACAGAACAAGGCCCTGTCTCTTTAAAAAAAAAAAAAGAAAAGAAAAAAGTAAAAGATACTGAGTTGCTACATTCATAAAATGAAAGACAATACAGCTCTTTAAAATACTGCTTATTAAAAATGTTCACAGATATATTAGTAAATGGGAAAGTAAAGCATACAAAGTAGTATGTATGTGATTCCAGCCTGAGCAACATAGCAAAACCCCACCTCTACAAACAATACAAAAATGAGCAGCATGTGGTGGCATGTCCCAGGCTGGGTGACAGAGCCGTGGGGAGCATAGTCCCAGTTACTTGGGAGGCTAAGGTGGGAGGATTGCTCAAGGCCAGGGAGTCACGGCTGCAGTGAGCCATGTCTGTGCCACTGCACTCTAGCCTGGGCAATAGAGCAAGACCTTGTCTCAAAAATATTTTTTTTGCTGGACACGGTGGCTCACACCTGTAATCCCAGCACTTTGGGAGGCCGAGATGGGTGAATCACCCGAGGTCAGGAGTTTGAGACCAGCCTGGCTAACGTGGTGAAACCCCGTCTCTACTAAAAATACAAAAATTAGCTGGTCATGGTGGCGGACGCCTGTAATCCCAGCTACTCAGGAGGCTGAGGCAGGAGAATCACTTGAACCCGGGAGGCAGAGGTTGCAGTGAGCTGAGATCGCGCCACTGCACTCCGGCCTGGGCAACAGAGCAAGTGCCTCCTCAAAATAATTAATTAATTAATTAATTAATTAAATATAAAATAAAATTCTATATGATTCCATTGAGAGAGAAGAACATTTACACACAGAAAAGTGACTAGGAAGATATTCTTTAAAGGTTAATAGCTTTATTTCTTGATGATGGGATTTACTAGGGCTTTTTTCCTCAGTTTGGGCCTCTCTCTACTCTAAAATGTGAACATATATTTACTTTGTAACAGGAAAAAAAAAATACTACTTATTTTGGAAACATCAGACTTCTAAGATAAATTTCTCAATTCAGACCATTTGTTCCCGACACAGGTCACTTATACAGAAATCATATATTCCATTCTATGTTCTTTTGAGACTTAAGGTTTTTTCTACTTAGGGAGAGGAATTCAGTGGAGAAGGGGCTAGTTTTAGGCCACTTACATATAAGGATTGTGGTTTAGTTGAGAAGAAACAGAACCTTTTTTTTTTCCGACTGGTAAATGTGCTCAGCTCAAAACCCCAAATAAAACAAGGCTCTTAAAGACAACAAAAATATCCTCAGTCAACCCTGTGCAGCCACAAGAAAAAAACAAAAAAACTAGAAGAAAAGTTAAAGGATATGTCTTTACTCCTAAACTTTTCATGACTTCTGGGGCAAATTAAGTTATATAAAAAGAAGAGTTTATTAAAATATTCTGAAAAAATTGCCTCTGAGACTCTCACTGTTCAAAAACTGTCTTCATTTAGACATAAATTTCATTTTCCTTTTAAAGAAAGATCATTCGATACTTTCATTTCAAAGCATTGTTAAGTCACAGAAGCTTGAAACGTAACTTAAAATCGATAAGGGAGAATAAAACACCTTTTCCAACCAGCCAAAAATATCATCTTGGTGATTCTCCTTCCAATCTCTTTTTATTTCCTATATGCAGATTTGGGGTCTGAATATTTAGTTCATATCACGCCATACCATATATGCTTGTTTTCACTTCAAGGGAGCAAAGACGGCTCTAAATTTAGACTCTAAATTGACTAAGTCCCAAAGGCCTTTTCCTAAAGTACCATTTCCTACCTGACATTAGGTGCCCTGATGATGATAAGGCTTATTCACATGCGAGGATGCTGGAATTGTCCCCGCTGCCCACGGCGCTGCCTTTAACAATCATACCACCCCAGTAGTCAGCCCCCAGGACTTTCTTTGTCCGAGTGAGGAAACTGAGGCTTAGCAAGGTCACACTCTTTGCCGCTGCTCTGTTCTGCTGCCCACAGCTGCCACAGATGATCTTCCGGGACCTTAAACACAGATTTTTTCATGCAAGCTTAGAGACAGCTGAGGAGAACAGCTAATGTTTTTGTGGGCTTACCGTCCGCCGTTGCCTCGTACCAACCTCATAGACATCCAGTGAAAAAACATATTCCTCATGCTACACAGGAGGGAAACTGAGTCTCCGTGAGTTCATCAGATACCAAGTGCTGGGCAAACAGTAGTGAGCTCACCCTCTTCACAGAAGAACTGAACCCCTTCACGGCTCTCCAATGAGTAGAAGAGTTCCCCTGAGACATGAGCAGAGTTCCCCTGAGACATGAGCTTCCTGCCTTCCCCTACCTGCCCAGTCCCTGGGGCACCTTCTTGGAAACCCAGGGCTCCCTGGAACATAATTTGATGTTGGTGCTCTTGCAGAAGGAACTACCATTTACTATTTATTGAGTCAGACACTGTGTGAACCCATGTGACCCACATGGGTCACCCTGGGCTCTGTGAGACAGGGTTTCACCATATTGGCCAGGCTGGTCTCGAACCCCAGCGGCTATCAGCCCAATGGGAGATCCAGGCACAAACAATGAACACAGCACAGCAAAAGCATTGCCACTCTCCTGTGAAGGGCCCTGCTCCATTCAGCAGCCCTGTCCACGGAACTTCCCCCTCTGTGTTCTGGAACCACTGCCCTGGCCCCTTCAGGTTTGGAGGTGGTCACGACCTGATGTTACTCCTTTTTTTTTTTTTTTTTTTGAGACAGAGTCTTGTTGTTGCCCAGGCTGGAGTGCAATGGCACGATCATACCTCACTGCAGCCTTGATCTTCCAACTCAAGCAATCCTTCTGTCTCAGTCACCCAAGTAGCTGGGACTACAGGTGCACACCATCATGCCCAGCTACTTTTTATTTTGTTTTTAGTAGACGCGAAGTCCGGTTTTGTTGCCCAGGCTGATCTCAAACTCCTGAGTTCAAGCAATCCTCTCGCCTCAGCCTCCCAAAGTGTTGGGATTACAGGGATGAGCCACCATGCCTGGCCCTCCCTGCCATTCCTAGCCCTGGGTTCGGCACCATCCTTTGGGTGTGCCACGTCCTCATCCCATTCCCACCTTTGCAAATAGTCTATTTATTAAGCCCTGATTTGAGCCGTGGGTGGTCTGCCTGGCGCCTGGATGTGCGGCCGTGACAATTCCTGCTAGACTGGTCAAGCTAAACTTGTCCTTCACAAAGACAGACTTGACGTTTCTGGCACTTGGTAGAGACAGGCACTTAAACCATTCTCTTAAAGCTCAATAGACTTCTTGACTTGCTGTGTTTACTCTTCATTCATGAGGACCCGCCAGAGTAGCTCCAGCAAGCCCCTCCTTTAGACTGGAGTACTGCACTCCCAGGCAGGCAGGGGAAAGATGGATTTATTCCAAGTCCCTAGTGAGTGACTGGGAAGAGCTGAGCCAGGAACCAGACAGAAGGATGACAGCTTCACTGCTTCCTAACGCCCCTGGAGCAGCCTTTCTCAGCCTAGATTCTATCTCACAGATCAGGCACCCCTACAAAATAACACATTCTAAAGCCAGAGATATGGGATGTTTGCATTATGTCATGTGCCAGGCTGTCCATTTCAGACCATGAATTCATACATTAAGCACTTCGTTGTTGAGTGCCTACTGTGTGCCCAGCACCTGATCCTTTTTGTCAGGCTTGTGGAATGGTACCTTAGCAAAATAGGTCAGAACCTTCATGGATGTAAGACGAGATCAGGTACGTTCAGGGTGGTATGGCTGTAGATGTCCTTCATGAATATATTCAGATCAAGTGCTTTTATGATAATGTTCCTCACTGTTTGTTTATGTATGTATGTGTGTGTATGTGTATTTACATATATTTAAATTGTCCTTCCCTCAAGGGCATTGACTTTCCAATTTTTTAGTGGTTAGCCATAGGTCATTCCTTTCAACTGGACCCCTTCACAGCTCTCCAATGAGTAGAAGAGTTTCCCTAAGACATGAGCTTCCTACATTCCTCTACCTGCCCAGTCTCCAGGGCACCTCTGCCAAACCCCGGGTCTTCCTGGAACATAGTTTGATGTTGATGCTCTTGCAGAAGGAACTACCATTTAATATTTATTGGGGTGGACCAGGCGCAGTGGCTGACACCTGTAATCCCAGCACTTTGAGAGGCCGAGGTGGGTGGGTCACCTTAGGGACAAGGGTTCGAGACCAGCCTGGCCAAGATAGTGAAACCCCATCTCTACTAAAATTACAAAAATTAGCTGGGTGCAGTGGCACATGCCTGTAATCCCAGCTACTTGGGAGGCTAAGGCAGGAGAATTGCTTGAACCCAGGAGGTGGAGGTTGCAGTGAGTCGAGATCATGCCACTGCACTCCAGCCTGGGTGACAAAGAGAGACTCCATCTCAAAAAAAAAAAAATTATTGGGGTGGACACTGTGCTAACTCACGCAACTCACATGTGTCACCCTGGCCTCTGTCAACCTTTTAAGTTTCCTGGGCTGTGAATTCCTCCCCTACTTAGAGACTCTTGCTTCTTTCTCTGGCCCCTTTTTCTCAGCACATGTGTTAGTCTGTGATTTCTACCCTAATCTGTCTTCTGGACAGGCACCTTTGGCCTCCCTAAGACCCAGTGAGCTCCCCCGACTGACCTCCACCCACTGTGTGTGCTTCCATCTGTCCGCCGAGCAGCCACGCTGCTGGAGAAAGTTCCGGCCTCTGCCATCTCCAGAGCCATTACATCCCCACTCACCCACAGGGAGGAGCTAGCCTGTGCCAGACCACAGAAACTTTCGTTGTTTGGCTATTTTTTTACTTCACAAGCATCGGTAATGTGTTCCCCCCTACAAATCCTTCCAGAGCCCAACCTACACTCTCCCTTGGCCTATTCTAGAAGCATCAAACACATTAGACGCATGCTTCCTCCTCTGTAGTTGACATTCTCCTCCCCTGACTGTCCACCCTCTTGTTTTCCTCCAAGTGGGCCATGTCTTTCAGATGCTGCAACTGGTCTTGCACACCTGAAACTCACCTGATGTTGATCACTCCCTTTTTTTTTTTGAGACAATCTCACTCTGTCCCACAGGCTGGAGTACAGTGGCGCAATCTCCCCTCACTGCAGCCTCCGCCTTCCTGGTTCAAGTGACTCTCCAGAGTGACTGGGATTACAGGTGTGCACCACCATGCCTGGCTAATTTTTTGTATTTTTAGTAGAGATGAGGTTTTGCCATGTTGGCCAGGCTGGTCTCGAACTCCTAACCTCAGGTGATCCACCTGCCTTGGCCTTCCAAAGTGCTTGGATTACAGGCGTGAGCCACTGTGCCTGGCCACTCCCTTTTTATTTTTTTCATTTTTTCTTTTTTCATGGAGCCCATAGGTCTCTTCTCTCCTTAAGAACTTTCTCTCTCTAATCCCCCTGTCCTGGCTCCTCATGGGCCGGCTCCTCAAGTAGACTCAGAATCCAGATTCCTTAATTTCTTGTTCACCATGGTGCAGACTTGTCTTCTCTCTCTTGCCAAATTGTTTGAGCCCCTGATTCTTGCAATACCTTTTCCCATTCTTGTCTAAGTGGAGACATTATATTTAAGGGCACAGTCTTTAATGTCAACCGGATTGAGGTTCTAGGGCACACACTACCACCAAACATTGAGACCTAAGTGAAGTTACATAGCCTTGCCAAGCCTTCTGCATTTGTCAGGGCAATTAATGTAACTGTTACAGTCACTCAGTGGCTTAACCCAGTAAAGGTTTATTTCTTGGTCAGTTCACAGTCCAGCAAGGCTTAGGTGGTTCTCCTACGCAGCTCGCTTCCAACGACCCAGGGATCCAGGCCTTCTCCACCTTGTAAGGTTTCAGCATAAACAGTCAAAGGACATCATCAGAGATGTACTTTTAGAAGTTGGCTCTGGCAGCATTGTTTGAACCAATCATCATGAGCAGACAAAGGAAGAAAGAGTGGATGAGGAGCTGTTGATCTTACTGTTGTTGTTTTTCTTCTTCTTCTTCTTTTTTTTTTTTTTGAGAAGGAGTTTCACTCTTTTTGTCCAGGCTGGAGTGCAGTGGCACGATATTGGCTGACTGCTTCCTGGGTTCAAGCGATTCTCCTGCCTCAGCCACCCAAGTAGCTGGGACTACCGGTGTGTGCCACCACACCCGGCTAATTTTTGTATTCTTAGTACAGACGGGGGTTTCAGCATGTTGGCCAGGCTGGTCTTGAACTCCTGACCTCAGGTGATCCGCCCGCCTCAGCCTCCAAAAGTGCTGGGATTACAGGCGTGAACCACTGTACCCGGCCCTTACTGTTGTTCTTGACTAACTTCTCCCTCTCCCTGTGTTCAAGTTTTTACCAGGTATTACTGCTTCCTCTATACTCCTGTGAGATATTTCTGACTCTAAACACCCACAAATCTATATTTTTAAATTTCCTCTAATATTATTATTACCTGACTCCTTGCTGCCAACATCTCTGGTCTCATTTAATCCTAAAATTTCTGGAAGAAACACTCTCTTGGAAAAAAGGCCTTAATAGCCCATTTTTACCTTTAAATTATTTAATATATTTGACATACTCAAAATAATATGTGTAACACTTATGTAAGCTGTAAAAGAAGAATACTACAGTGCATTACACTCCACGGAACTAGAATCCTACAAATAACTTGAATCTACTTATGTTTTTCTCCCCCGTCCTAGTCCTGTCCCTTTCAGTGGTAAATACTATGTAGAGATTTGTATTTATACAAATATGTTATACATATACTTTTAAATAACTGTTTAGTATTATTTAGTTGTTGTTTTTTTTTTTTTTTTGCTAATAAAATGGTGTTGAGGTATTGTAATATAGTAAGAAATACATATTTTGGTCTTCATTCATCTCTTAGTCAGAGATCCTAAAACCTTTGTAATTTCCTCAGTTATAAGTGCAATCAGAACATCTTTTGTTACAATATTTAGATTTTGTCCTGGGCTCCTGAAATAGCTCCAGAATGATGAAGATGAAAGGAACGTCTTTTGTTATTCATTAAAATTAGCTCCTTTTAACCACACCTGAGTTTATGTTGATGAATGACTTTTGGAAAGCCCCTAATGATGGGGGACTGGTTGTCAAGGGAATGGATTATGTGATTAGAGGGCTGGAACTTAAACCTCACACCCATCCCCTATCTCCCCAAGCAGGAGAAAGAGGCTGGAGGTTGTTGGGTCCATCACTAATGACCAATGACTTAATCAACCATGCCTATATCATGAGACCTCCATAAAAGCCCTCAACAATGGGGCTCAGAGACCTTTCAGCTCAAGAACTCCATGGAGATGCTCAGTGGGTAGAACCTTTAGGCCAGGCAGAGTGACTCATGCCTGTAATCCCAGCACTCTGGGAGGCCAACGGGGTGTGGATCACCTGAAGTCAGGAGTTCGAGACCAGCCCAGCCAACATGGTGACACCCCGTATCTACTAAAAATACAAAAAATTAGCTGGGCATGGTGGTGGATGCCTGTAATCCCAGCTACTCAGGAGGCTGAGGCAGGAGAATTGCTCAAACCCAGGAGGCAGAGGTTGCAATCAGCCAAAATCTCACCATTGCACTCCAGCCTGGGGGACAGAGACACCATTTCAAAAAAAAAAAAAAGAGGGTAGAACCCCCAGCAAGGGCATGGGAGCTCCGTGCCCCATCCCCAAACCTTGCCATGTGCATCTCTAACATTCGGCTGCTCCTGAGTTGTGTCCTTTGATAATAACTAACAATCTTGTAAGTAAACTGTTTTCCTGAGTTCTGTGAGCCAGTCTTGCAAATTCTGGAACCCAAGAATAACATTGCAGAAACCACTGATTTATAGCTGGTCAGTCAGAGGTCCAGGCTTGCAATTGGCATCTCATGATGGGCTGGGGGGTAGTCTTGTGGGACTGGGCCCTTAGCCTGTGGTATCTGTACTAACTCCAGGTAGTTAGCATCAGAATTTAGATAAATTGTAGGACACACAGTTGGTATTTTCAGGAGCTGGAGAATTATTTCCTTTAGGTCTATACCCAGAAGAGGGATTGCAGGGTCATACAGTAGCTCTATTTTTAATTTCTTTAGGGACTTCCATGCTCTTTTCCGTAATGCCTGCACCAATCTACATTCCCACTAACAGTGTAGCTGGGTTTCCTTTTCTCCACACCCTCTTCAAACACTTGTTATTTCTTGTCTTTGTATTAGAATCCACCCTAACAGGTGTGAGATGATATCTTGTTGTGGCTTTGATTTGTCTTTCCCTGACAATTAGTGATGTTGGGCACATTTCCATATACCTGTTGGCCATTTTTTTTTTTTTTTTTTTTTTTTTTATCTTGAGACAGAGTCTTGCTCTGTTGCCCAGGCTGGAGTGCAGTGGTGCAATCTCAGCTCACTGCAACCTCTGCCTCCCTAGTTCAAGCAATTCTCCTGCCTCAGCCTCCCTAGCAGCTGGGATTACAGGCACATGCCACCACACCTGGCTAATATTTGTGTTTTTATTAGAGACGGAGTTTCACCATGTTGGCCAGGCTGGTCTTGAATTCCTGACCTCAGGCGATCCGCCTGCGTCAGCCTCCCGAAGTGTGGGATTGTAGGCGTAAGCCACCACGCCAGGCCTGTTGGCCATTTTTATGTCTTTCTTGGAGAAATGTCTATTCAGGTCCTTTGTCCTTTTTTTTAACTGAGTTATTTGCTTTTTGCGGTTGAGTTGTATAAGTTCCTTATATATTTGACTATTAGCCCCTTATCAGATATAAGGTTTGAGAATATTTTCTCACAATATGTAGGCTGCCTTTTCATTGTGTTGATTGTTTCCTTTATTGTACAGAAGGTTTTTAGGTTGATGTGGTCCCACGTGTTTATTTTTGCTTTTGGTATCCTAGCTAATAAATCATTGCCAAGACCAAGGTCAAGGAATTTTCCCCGTGGGGTTTCTTCTAGGAGTTTTATGGTTTCTGGTCTTATATTTGGTCTTTAATCCATTTCGTGTTGATTTTTGTGTATGGTGGAAGATAGGGATCAATTTCATTCTTTTCATGTGGATATTTCATTTTCCAAAACCCCAACACCATTTATTGAAAAGACTATCCTTTCCCCTTAGTGTCTTCTTGGCCCCCTTGTTGAAAAGTTAGTTGATGGTATATCCTTGGGTTTATTTCTAGGTTTTCTATTCTGTTCCATTAGTCTATGTGTCTGTCTTTATGCCAGTATCAGACTGTTTTGATTACTACAGCTTTGTAGTAGATTTTGTGAGTAAGTAGTGTGATGCTTCCAGTTTTGTTATTTTTGCTCAAGATTGCTTTGGCTATTCATGGTCTTTTGCAGTTCTATATTAATTTCACGATTGTTTTTCTATTTCTGTGGAAAATGTCATTGGAATTTTATAGGGATTGCATTGAGCCTGTAGGTCACTTCGGGCAGTATGAACACTATAACAATATAAATTCTTCCAGTCCATAAGCATGGGGTATCTTTTCATTTATTTGTGTCTTGCTCAATTTATTTCATCAATGTGTGTATAGATTTCTGTGTGCAGATCTTTTCACCTCTTTGGTTAAACCTATGCCTTGTAATTTTTTATGCTACTGTAAATGGGATCGTTTTCTTGCTTTCTTTTTCAAATAGTTTGTTGTTAGTGTATAGAAAGTACTGATTTTTGTATGATTTTGTATCCTGCAACTTTGCTGAACTTGTTAGTTCTAATAGTTTTTGGTGGAATCTTGAAGATTTTCCATGTATAAAAAAGCATGTTATCTATAAACAGTGACAGTTTAACTTCATTCTTTCTGATTTAGATGCCTTTTATTTCTTTTTCTTGCCTAAATCCTCTCTGGCTAGGACTTCCAATACTATGTTGAAGAGAAGTGGTGAGAATGGGCACCCTTGATCTTAGAGAAAAAGCTTTCAGCTTTTCACTGTAGAGTATGTTATTAGCTGGACAGTTATCATATATGGCCTCTATTATGTTGAGCTACATTCCTTCTATACCTAATTTGTTGAGAGAAAATTGATGAATTTTATCTTTACAATTAAGCCTTAGCATTTTACAAATTATGGCAAAAAACACATAACATACAATTTATCATCTTAACCATTTATTTTATTTATTATTATTACTATTTTTTGAGACAGCGTTTCTCTCTTGTCATCCAGGCTGGAGTGCAGTGGCTCGATCCCTGCTCACTGCAACCTCTGCCTCCTGGGTTCAAGTGATTCTTCTACCTCAGCCTCCTGAGTCGCTGGGATTACAGGCATGTGCCACCACGCCTGGCTAATTCTTGTTTTTTTTAGTAGAGATGGGGTTTCACCACATTAGCCAGGCTGGTCTTGAACTCCTAACCTCAGGCAATTCACCTGACTTGGCCTTCCAAAGTGCTGGGATTACAGACATGAGCCACCACGCCCGGCCTACCATCTTGACCATTTCTAAGTGTACAGTTTGGTCGTGTTAGGTATATTCATATTGTTGTGCAACCAATCTCCAGAATTTTTTCATCTTGAAAACCGCAACTCAAAACCCATAAAACAACTCCCCATTGCTCCCTCCCTTAGCTCCTGGCACCCACCATTCCACTTTCTGTCTCTATGGATTTCACTACTCTAGGTCCCTCGTATAAGTGGAATCACACAGTATTTGTCTTTTTGTGACTGGCTTATTTCACTTAGCATGTCTTCAAGGTTCATCCACGCTAGAGCATGTGTCAGTTCTGAGGAGCTGGACTTCGTCAGATGGGTGGTGGGGGATCTTAAGCAGGCAGGGAGTGATGAGATGAGAAAGACCACAGTGCCATCAGAAAGTGGGCAAAGGATATGAACAGACACTTCTCAAAAGAAGACATTCATACAGCCGACACATGAAAAAATGCTCATCATCACTGGCCATTCAGAGAAATGCAAATCAAAACCACAATGAGATACCATCTCACCACCAGTTAAGAATGGCAATCATTAAAAAAAATCGGGAAACAACAGGTGTTGGAGAGGAATGTGGAGAAATATGAACACTTTACACTGTTGGTGGGATTGTCAAACTAGTTCAACCATGTGGAAAACTGTGTGGGCAATCCTCAAGGATCATAGAACTAGATAAGTACCATTCTGACCCAGCATCTATACTGGGTATATACCCAAAGGATTATAAATCATGCTGCTATAAAGACATATGCACACGTATGTTTATCGCGGTCACTATTCACAATAGCAAAGACTTGGAATCAACAAATGTCCATCAGTAGTGACAGACTGGATTAAGAAAATGTGGCAACCATATACACCATAGAATACGACGCAGCCATAAAAAAGGATGAGTTCGTGTCCTTTGTAGGGACATGGATGCAGCTAGAAACCATCATTCTCAGCAAACTATGGCAAGAACGGAAAACCAAATACCGCATGTTCTCACTCATAAGTGGGAATTGAACAATGAGATAACTTGGACACAGGAAGGGGAACATCACACACCGGGGCCTATTGTGGGGAGGGGGAGGGGGAGGGATAGCATTAAGAGATATACCTAATGTAAATGACGAGTTAATGGGTGAAGCACACCAACATGGCACATGTATACATATGTAACAAACCTGCATGTTATGCACATGTACCCTAGAACTTAAAGTATAATAATAATAAAAAGAAAGAAAGAAAGAAAAGAAAGACCACAGTGGAGGGCAAAGGGGAGAGAACCATTTGAAGGGGAGAATATGGAAGGAAGGAGTCCAGTGAGTTGTTTTTAAGGCTGAATGATACTCCATCCTATGTATATACCATATTTTATTTATCCATTCATCCATCAAAGGACACTTGAGTCTCTTCCACCTCTTGGCTATTGTGAATATGCCGCTATGAACATGGATGTGAAGCCATGGTGTTTTTTTCTCTTGCTTCTGGTTCCATTTTAGTCTCCTTGTATCTCACAGCCGTGGGCTCTCATGCAGTCATGTACCCACTGCTAATGAATCCTTCTCCTTTCCTCCTGGATAATCCACTTTAAGACTTTCTTCCCCTGAGCAGCTAGCTCCAATGCCTGGTGGTGAAGGCACCAGGAGAAGGCTCCAAGAGCCAAGGAGGAGCTTCAGAAGGGATGGAGGTTACAACCTTCCCTTTGTTCATTCGTCCTGTAATTTTTGAGCATTCACTGAGCATCAGGACCAGTGTAAGTGCTGGGGTCCAGAGCTCCCTGTCTAGTCTGGAGAGAGACAAATGAGCAAGTAAGTAGAGCCATGTGGTGAGAGCAATACACAGAACAGGAGAGGCAGAGAGAAGGAAACAAGTGACTGCCGCCCAGGGGAGATGGCACAACTGAGAAGACAGGGGAGAAGGCGGGTATTTCCTAGCAGGCAGGGTAGCATGTGCAAAGATAAAGAGATGTCAAGAGTCGCAGCCTGGCTTTCGGGGGCTTCTGTGAGACCTACAGGCTGTGACACAGGCTGGGGTGGGAGAATAGCGACTGTGAAGGGGCTAGGAAGGTAGAAAAGGCAAGTCATGTGGGGCCTTGTGCACAGTTCTGAGGAGTCGGATTTGGTCAGATGAGTGATGGGGGATCTTAAGCAGGCAGGGAGGGATGAGATTAAAAGGAGCACAGTGGGCTGGGTGTGGTGGCTCATGCCTGTAATCCCAGCATTTTGGGAGGCTGAGGCAGGTGGATCACCGGCAGTCAGGAGTTCGAGACCAGCCTGGCCAACATGCCAAAACCCTGTCTCTACTAAAACTACAAATATTAGCCGGGCATGGTGGCGGGCACCTGTAACTACTTGGTCAGCTAGGGCAGGAGAATTGCTCGAACCTGGGAGGCAGAGGTTGCAGTGAGCCAGGATTGCACCACTGCACTGCAGACTGAGTGACAGAGCGAGACTCTGTCTCAAAAAAAAAAAGGGGGCACAGTGGAGGGCAAAGAGAGAACCATATGAAGGGAAGAAAATGGAGGGAGGGAGTCCAGTTACTAGAACTGCAGCAAAACTGACAGGGCTGGAACTGAGGCTGTGGCAGGAGAGTAGGAGGAAACAATGGGTGCAGACTGGATGTGTGGAGCCAGAGGTGGTTGGAAAGAGTAAAGGCGATCATTGCACATGGCGGAGTGACCGGAGTGGCCAGCGCTGAAGGCAGCGATCCTGGCCTCAGCTCTCTGTGGTTTGGTAGTGGCAGGGATGGACTTGGGACTGAATAGACTGTGTAGAAAGGAGAAGAGAGCCCAGACCCAGTGCATTTTGCAGGGCCCTGTACAAAATGAAAATGCAAAGCCCCTTGTTCAAAAACATATCGAAATTTCTGCCAGGCACAGGAATGAGCTTACTCTGGGTGGGCAGGCCTGCAGAGGAATCAGAGACCACCAGGGTGACGAGCACCAGGGAGCTGAGGTCAGTGAGAAATCCCCCAACAGGGGCATTTAGGCACCAGAAGTTCCAGAGACAGGGAAGGATTAGGATCAGCCCTCATCTCTTGGATGGGGTGGTGACAGATCACTGTGATCTTCTCAAAGGGATCAGTTTCAGGGTGTGCGTGGGACAGGGGCACATTGAGGAGGGAGGGGACAGGGTGGGAGGCGAGATGCAGGGAAGGCATAGAGATCCTTTCTAGAAGCCTGACTGAAGGAGAAGCGTAAGGCTGGAGAGAGGTCCTGGGAAATGGGGAGAGCAGTTTTTGTTATTAGAGGGTAGAGGAGTTTGTCATCTATAAGATGTGAACAGACATGCACAGGACTTTGAGTGGCTGGGGTCCCTGCCCCTGTGCCTTCATACTCTCCCTGACCCACCCTTCTTCACAGCACCGGCCCTTGACCTCTCTGGGCATGAACCCCCCACAGGCATCTCCAGATTTGAGCCTTTTCTTCAAAATCTCGGCCCACTTCAAATGCAGGACAGTTTTTCTTTTTCTTCTTCTTTTTTTTTTAAAATGAATTTATGATCTTGTCCTTCAAACTGCCTACTCTTAACAACTTCCCTCATCTCTCAATAGCACCACTGTTTCCCCAGCCCTGCAGCCTGAGATCTGAAACTGTCCTTGAGTCCCTCAGCCACCGTTTCATGGAGACCGGGGAAGTGGGGCTCAGAGATCAACCTGCAGGCCCTGCTTTTCTCTAGCTGTGTGAGGTTACTAAACCCCCCTGTGTCTGCTTTCTCAGCCACAAAATCGATGTGTAAGTGTGTGTGTGTGCACAAGTGTGTGTGTGTGTGTTACAAACAGCCTGTCTCATAGGGTAGTTCCCACACCTGGCCCACTGTAGGAGCCTGATAAATAAATATCTGTAGTTATTGGGCTCCTACAGTGAGTGGGCCAGGTGTGGGAATTACATGATGAACAAAACAAAAATAGTCTCTCACTATACAAGTGCTGAGAACAGTGGCTCACATCATTCTACCCGTTATATTATAAGTGAATGGAACTTTGCAAAGTCTCTAAAATTTTCTCCTCTTCCATTCCTTGCTTTTTAAGGCTGTAACTCCCCCCAATGTACATTCTTAAAATTGCTTCCAAACTGCTCTCCTTGCCCTTGGTTCCCGTTTCTCTCCCAGGAAATCCTCTACACTGTCCCCTAAAGACGGGTGTCAGGCCATTTCTTTGAGCTCCCTGTTGCTTGCAGAGTAAAGTCCAAATTCTTTAGCTAAGCCTTTTTTTTTAAATTTTTTTTTTTAATTATACATTAAGTTCTAGGGTACATGTGCATAACGTGCAGGTTTGTTACATATGTATACTTGTGCCATGTTGGTGTGCTGCACCCATCAACTCATCAGCACCCATCAATTCATCATTTATATCAGGTATAACTCCCAATGCAATCCCTCCCCCCTCCCCATAATAGGCCCTGGTGTGTGATGTTCCCCTTCCCGAGTCCAAGTGATCTCATTGTTCAGTTCCCACCTATGAGTGAGAACATGC
>NW_016807866.1:1892803-1908709 GCF_001698545.2 Rhinopithecus bieti
AAGATTACCACTCATTTGCCGTGGTCGCCCCCGCCTACTCCCGCCCTTCCAGCCTGTGGCCAGCCCCTGCAGGGGCTCCTAGCCCACTGCCTTAGTGTTCATGCTTTCTCTCTTGCCTGCCTCTACCCAATTCCTGCTCTTTCTTTCATGATCCAGCCCCTCTGCTCCCACCCACAGTGATCTCTCCGCCTCTGACCTAGCACCTCTTGTCTGCACCATGTCTTGCTGACATTGATTCACTGTTTCCACTACCAGACACCAGTTCTCTCACATGTGCGTTTTGAGTCTATAGCTCTATTGCCAATCCTGTGAAAGCAACGTAGGCTTTTATTTATTTATTTTTTAGAGACGGAGGCTTGCTCTGTCACCCAGGCTAGAGTGCATTGGCACGATCTCGGCTCACTGCAACTTCTGCCTCCCAGGTTGAAGCAATTCTCGTGCCTCAGCCTCCCATGTAGCTGGAACTACAGGCACACGCCACCATGCTTGGCTAATTTTTGTGTTTTTAGTAGCGATGGGGTTTCGCCATGTTGGCCAGGCTGGTCTCGAATTCCTGACCTCAGGTGATCTTCCCGCCTCCGCCTCCCAAAGTGCTGGGATTACAGGCGTGAGCCACCGTGCCTGGTCCTCTTTTTACTGATTTTTCTGATGATACTTAGCACAGTGCCTTATCTGCCATAGATGTTCAATTGATATTTACTGATTTTAATGATGTTGTGCCAGGGTGCCGAAAAACAAATCTTCATGTCAATTAGTTTATTTCATTCATTCATTCATCAGATATTTACTTGGCTCTACAGTGGGCGAGGTGTGGGAATTAGATGATGAACAAAACAGAAATAGTCTCTCCTGGAGCTTATATTCATGTAGAGGAGATTGATTCTCAAAATAAACAAACAAATAAAATATTTCAAAGTGTGGTAAAGGTCATAAAAGAACCAAGAATCTTCATTCAATGCTCTTCATATTTTAACCAGTGCAAAATGAAAATGCAAAGCCCCTTGTTCAAAAATATATCAGAATTTCGACCAGGCACGGTGGCTTACGCCTGTAATCCCAACACTTTGGTAGTCCAAGGCAGGCGGAATGCTTAAGGTCAGGAGTTTGAGACCAGCCTGGCCAACATGGTGAAACTCCGTCTCTACTAAAAATACAAAAATTAGCTGGGCATAGTGGTGTGTGCCTGGAGTCCCAGCTACTTGGGAGGCTGAAGCAGGAGAATTGCTTGAACCCATGAGGCAGAGGTTGCAGTGACTGAGATCAAGCCACTGCACTCCAGCCTGGGGGACAGAATGAGAGTCAGTCTCAAAAAAAAAAAGAAAGAAAGAAAAAGAATTTCAAGATGGTGCCAGCAGAGCATTAAACCCAGCTCTGGGACTTCTAGGACAGGATCATGATGCTGGCTCTGCCCATCTTGGGTGCTTTAATGAGACAGAAAATAAACAGAGAAACTCTCCATTTGATTTGAATCCAGCTCCGCATATCTATTTACACAGAATGCTGGAGGCCATGTGGTGGCCCTGTCTGGGATGCAACGTGAAGTTCTGGGTGTTTCCTGCCTTTCAGATTGCTTGTCTTACTCAGCTTCGCAAGTCCTGTCCCGAAGGTGCTATGGGAAGCAGAGATGCAAAGTCATCGTCAACAATCACCATTTTGGAAGCCCCTGTTTGCCAGGTGTGAAAAAATACCTCACTGTGACCTACGCATGTGGTAAGAACACCCCCCTCCCCGACCAGCTGCCTGAAGACCCTGCCTCTTTTGGGGGAGGGTGGTGATCATGTGAACGGCAGGAGTGTGCCCAGAACAAGCCAAACACTGCTCCTCCTGAAGCTGTTTGCTCGTCCCAGATATCCAAGAGCCCTTTTTTCTTTCTTATTCTTGTTTATGATATTCATGTCAGATAAGCAATAGAATTTTCTTTGGTCAAAATTTGTGTAAAAGCGCCTTTAGCAATCAGATTGGCAGCCAATGGGAGGGTGGAGAAAGAACAACCAAATAGGGGTAAACTGATGTCACTGAGGACAGTGATTTTCATCTGGGTAAATTTATTGGGATGTCATGTGAGTTCACAGTCGTATTGTGTGTCTCCTATTTAACCTTCCAGTTCTGCTTTTAGGCCCTAAATGACTAACTCGCTGTACTGCCAACAGCTATTTTATCTACATGCCCACAGTGTTGAGTCAACAGATCAAATGCTTACCCTAAAACAATAAAAATTGTTACTTGACAGCATTACTTTGTTTTCCTAATGTCTTTAAATGATAAAATGAAATGCCTTCTTTGTTTAGATTCTAATTTCATAAGCCAGTTAAAAGCAAGTCAGCAGTTTATTATTTTCTGAGGATACTGGGATTTCCAGTTTGTAATCCTAATATGTTGACTGTTTTTTTTTTTTTTCCCCGAAATGAGCATAAAAGTAAATGAAAAGCAAAGAGCATTATAACTGAAGAATCTGATACCTATTTTCTTGGAAATCTCTTTTTCCCCTGCCAAACATTCCTAGCCATTTTATGTTTGGAACAGCTTTTTTGAGATATAATCCACAGACCATACAATTAACCTGTTAAAGCATACAAATCAGTGGTTTTTAGTATATGCACAGAATTGTGCTACCATCACCACAATCAATTTAAGAACATTCTCATCTCTCCAAAAGACACCCTGTATCCCTTAGCAGTCAGGCCCCCAAATCCACCCATTACACCTGCCCCAGCCCCAGGCAAACCCCCATCTACTTTCTGTCTTTATGGATTTGCCTCTTCTAAACATTTCCTAGAAATGGAATCATACGATGTGTGGTGCTTTTTGTCTGGCTTCTTTACTTAGCATCTGTTTTCAAGGTTCGTACATGTTGTAGCATGTCTCCGTACTTTATTCCTTTTTGTGGCATAATAATATTCCATTGCATCTTCAGACTTTTATATCCTGAACTAAAAATGTTGTTCTCTGCAATATCAATGCTACAATAGATATGATGAAGTGACTACATAAATGTATTACCAAAATAATGGCACCTACTCTTACATCACAGGAGGGATGGCTTTACCTGCTCTGTCTTTATTCCTACTGTCATGTCTAAGCAGCTCTAAGTAGCATGGGGCCCATTTTGGCTGAGGTTCCCCAGAGGCCAAAAGGTCACTCTGAGTACATCCTTGGATAGCTCGTCTGGTAGAGTGGAGGATGGTAAACTGGACATTGGTCACTCTAAGTACATCCTTGGATAGCTCGTCTGGTAGAGTGGAGGACGGTAGACTGGACATGGGTCACTCTGAGGTTCCAGTAACTTCAGACCTCTTCATCTGAGTGTTGAATAAGAAGCAGAACTTTAGCCTCCAAATAAGGTGTAGTTTTGGCTGGGGACCGGGAAAGCTGAGACACTGCTGGGCTGGGGCCGCTGTAGCCCGGGGAAGGGAGTATATTCTAGTGAAAGGAGACCAGGTGATTGGCATAGTGACAGCTAAATCTGGAGATGTATTCAGAGTTGATATTGGAGGGAATGAGCCAGTTTCTTTGTCTTACTTGGCATTTGAAGGTGCAACTAAAAGAAACAGACCAAATGTGCAGGTTGGAGATCTCATCTATGGCCAATTTGTGGTTGCTAATAAAGACATGGAACCAGAGATGGTCTGTATTGACAGCTATGGATGGGGCAATGGAATGAATGTGTTGGACAGGAGGGTCTGCTTTTTAAGGTGGCTGGGCTTCATTAGAAAGCTGTTAGCTCCAGATTGTGAAGTCAAACAGGAAGTGGGAAAACTCTATCCACTGCAAATAGTATTTGGAATGGATGGAAGAACATGGGTTAGGGGAAAAATCATCCGGCAGACTTTAATTTTGGCAAATCTTTTAGAAGCTTGTGAATACATGACATGTGATCAAAGAAAACAAATCTTCTCCAGACTGGCAGAAAGTTGATGTAGGTGGACTTTTTTAATGGGTCCGTTGAGCCAAGAAACCATGGGTTTCCTGGGGAAAACTTTTTTCAGGTGAACCTCTCCCCATTTAGATACTCAGAAGATGAGGTATGAAGGTACATATTATCTTATTAGAGTCTAATTAAAATATTTTTATAAGTAAGTTACTGGTTTTCACCCATACTCTTGTGGGAGAAAAAATCATTACAGAATCATGATGTATTTTTTTATTCTGTACAATAACATTTGCTAAAACATTTTTTTAAAGGTGTAGTTTCTAGTGTGCTTTCAAGGATGAGGCAAGAACAGTTACTACAGTTGAGGTTCTTCTTAGCTAATTGTATTAGTCCGTTTTCATGCTGCTGATAAAGACATACCTGAGACTAGGCAATTTACAAAAAAGGGGTTTAATTGGACTTACAGTTCCACATGGCTAGAAGGCCTCACAATCATGGTGGAAGGCAAGGAGGAACAAGTCCCATCTTACATGGATGGAGGCAGGCAAAGAGAGAGCTTGTGCAGAGAAACTCCCATTTTTTAAACCATCAGATCTCTTGAGACCCTTTCACTATCAAGAGAACAGCCCAGGAAAGACCCCCACCCCAAGATTCAATCATCTCCCACAGGGTCCTCCCACCAGGTCCTTCCCACAACACATGGGAATTATGAGATTCGGGCGGGGACATGGAGCCAAACCACATCACTAATGCTGAGATGAAGATGAGCTTTCAGGGCATGGGGGTCACATGTCCCAGTTCAAGCTTTGCTTCCTTCTGTCACTCATTCAGCACATTGTTCTTTGTGTCAGGAGCTGTGCTGGGTGCCAGGGATTTTGTAATAAACAAAGAGACTCGGCTGGGCACGGTGGCTCACGCCTGTAATCCCAGCACTTTGGGAGGCCGAGGCAGGCGCATCATCTGAGGTCAGGAGTTCGAGACCAGTCTGGAAAACATGGAGAAACCCCATCTCCACTAAAAATACAAAATTATCTGGGCATGGTGGCGCATGCCTGTAATCCCAGCTACTTGGGACGCTGTGGCAAGGAGAATCACTTGAACCCGGGAGACGGAGTTGGCAGTGAGCTGAGATCTCGCCACTGTACTCCAACTTGGGTGACAGGGGTGAAACTCTGTCTCACAAAATAAAAGAGACACGGTCCTGTTTTCATGGGGTGAACAGTTGAGGGAGAAAGGCAAGCATTAACCGAAGAGCCAGACACATCATCATGATTATTGTGACAAATGCTATTTTAGAAAAGGGCAGAAGACTGTAACAGCGGAGGGGGCCTAATTTAGCTTGGGGTGGTAGTTTAAGTCTTCCAAAGAGAACCATCCTGTAGGGTGAACACTAGGGGAAGCACGCTAGTTGCACACTAGGGGCCGAGACACTGAGATTGCTGAGTGGGAGAGGAAAGGCATTGAGGAGGAGGAAGATGGCCCTGGTTTCAACTGCTGAGAACAGGGTCCTGCACACAGTAGGAGCTCCATGAAGAGTGGTTCCTAGTGTTTTCACCAACATATCTGAAGTGGAGCGGGACGGTGATCAATCACACCCCAGTCCCCGACCTCATTCTGAGCTAGTTTGAAACAAGGAGATGCAAAAATCTGACAAGTGTGTTGACAACGGTGACTTTAAAGGTCCTAAAAGATGCTCCGGATATCGGAGCCATTTTCACCTAGTAGAGGAGCACGTTCCCTGCAGTGGCCTGTGTCATACACAGCCAATTTAATCTTTCCGCTGCCTGGTTATTCTGCAAAGTGCATCCTGGAATGCCCTTCCTCTCTGAGCTCCTCTACAAAATTCTGATGCTTTCTCAAACTGTAAAGCCTCTGGCATTTGCCAAGAGCCAAGGCCCTCCTGAAGCCATAGTTTGAGAACAAACCAAGAAGCAGACACAAGAAAGAAGTGCCACTCCTGGCAGGGAGAGATGACACTTCCTAGGCTACTGCTGCATCCTTCTTAGGGCCCAGAAATGAATGAGAGTTAATTAAAGCAGAAAGCATTTTGCAGCTCAGCTCAGCTCTCCTGAGGTGCCATGGTCCCAGGATCAGTGGTGTGCCCCGAGGACAGCCAAGGGACATTCCTCGAGGCCATGGAAATCATGAGCCACCTCCAGCAACTTCACCAGGCCTCCCTGGAAAGTGTCCCTTGCTGCTGATGGGCACGAAGGCGCCAGGGCCTCCTGTACGTGGAAAACTCACAATCTAGGAATGTCCTGTGGTTGTTGATCCTGGGACATCCCCAGAAGAATTTAGTTAAGCCCTCCGAGAAAGGAAACGAGGTTTTCTTGCTGCTGAAGATGTCTCACTTGTTCTTTTTAAAAAAGCAGTACAGTTGAATTGGCAGTTTGTTTTGGCTTTCTTTCCATTTCCTGTTGCTACCTCTCCGAGATCTCAGCTGGGTTGAGGAACAAACAAAAATAAGCAATTTTCTGCAGCAGGAATATTCGGTTTCCATTCACTTCTCCCAGCCTGCAGCAGTGTGCTTGGCCTGCAGAATTCTTGCTCTGCCCTCTGTTTCAGCTGGGTGCTGTCATCTGCCGACTGCTTTGCATGGGGATTCTGACATCCCAGGGCTTATTCTTAGGTCAGTTCAGCAGAGTTTTAAACCACCTTCAAAGGAGTCGGTCACGCTGCCATCCTCTCTGCATCTTTCTGTAGTCTTTTCTGATAATATTTAGCAAATCACTTTAGCACAGAGTCTTCGAATTCTTTCCAGACTTATGATGGAAACACAGAGGCAAAGAGCTTGGGGTAGAAAGCAGAAGAGTAGGTGCTGGGAGAGTTTGATGGTGGATTTTGAGTTGGTCACAGTCATTTTGCTTTATTAAGTCCAGGGAAGCTCATCTTCAGAGTTAACCACCCTATTTTTTTTTTTTTTTTTGACAGAGTCTCGCTCTGTCACCCAGACTGGAGTGCAGTGGCACAATCTCAGCTCACTGCAACCTCCACCTCCTGGGTTCAAGTGAGCATGTCCGGCTAATTTTTGTATTTTTTAGTAGAGACGGGGTTTCACCATGTTGGCCAGGCTGGTCTTGAACTCCTGACTCAAGTGATCCACCTGCCCCAGCCTCCCAAAGTGCTAGGATTACAGGCATGAGCCACTGTGCCTGGCCCAGAGTTAACCACTGTATTGAGGTGTTGTTTATTTTCCTTAAAATTCTATTACACGTGAACACAATTCAATGATTTTTAGTAAATTTAGAGTTGTGCAACCATGACTACCCTCCAGTTTTAAAACATTTTCACAATCCCCCCAAGCTCCCTTGTGCCCATTTGCCATCATTGCCTCATTCCCATCCCCCACCCCCCGGTCCCAGGTAGCCACACATCTACTTTCTGTCTCTAGATTTGCCTTTTCTGAATATTTCATACAAATGGAATTATGCAATGGATGGTTGTGCGTGTGTGTGTGCATGGCTGGCTTCTTTAACTGAATATCATGTTTCAAAGGTTCATCTGTGTTGTAGCATATATCATATCAGTACTTCACTTTTTTTTTTGGAGATGAAGTCTCACTCTGTCACCCAGGCTGGAATGCAGTGGTGTGATCTTCGCTCACTGCAACCTCTGCCTCCCGGGTTCAAGCAATTCTCCCTGCCTCAGCCTCCCAAGTAGCTGAGATTACAGGCATGTGCCACCACGCCCAGCTAATTTTGTATTTTTAGTACAGACAGGGTTTCATCATGTTGCCCAGGCTGGTCTTGAACTCCTGACTTCAAGTAATCTGTCCACCTCGACCTCCCAAAGTGCTTGCCACCATGCCGGGTCTTCATTCCTTTTTATTATGGAGGTGTATTCTGCTGGATGGATATATCATATCTTGTTTTTATTCTCCATTTTTTTAATATTGCAAAATGGACCTGAAACCACCTTTCTGGGGCATTTGATGATCACGTGGATACCGTTGGGTTGTGTGTATGTCTGTGTATCTAGCAGGAAGAGTGAGTGATTCTTGCTCTGATTTGGAAAGTGATTTTAAAATCTTATCTACACTGTATTTAAAAATATATTAAGAGTCCACATTTTAAAAATATAGCACGTATTTAAAATATTTCTTTTCGGCTTTTAGTTCCCAAGAACATACTCACAGCGATTGATCCAGCCATTGCTAATCTAAAACCTTCTTTGAAGAAGAAAGATGGTGAATATGGTAATTTTTATGGCTTACTACCAGCATTTCTCTTTAAGTAAAGGTAAACAACCCCTGCGTGACCACAGCTGGGCACACCTTGGTTAGAATGGAAGGGGCTGTCAGGAGGTGTGTTTCAGGTACTGGTCCTGGCGATGATAGTGCCTTGGCCAATAGTCGCAAATGTTGAACACCACTTTATTTTGTTTTGACTTTTTAAAAATCAGAAGTAGGATAAACCCCCCCTTCATTCTCCTCTCACTTGCTAAAAGGAAAATCACTTTGAAAAGACATCTGCTCAGAAATAAATTTGGGCTTCCTGGGTTACACAATGAGCTTTTTGCAAAGCTGAGTCCATTGGAACCTGCATAGGCGCCAGGGCCATCTGGGACCTGAGGACCTCTCTACCTCTGTACACGCCACCTTTCTCCTTAGTTTCTTTCCTTCCTTCCTTCCTTCCTTCCTTCCTTCCTTCCTTCCTTCCTTCCTTCCTTCCTTCCTCCCTCCCTCCCTCCCTCCCTCCCTTCCTCCCTCCCTTCCTCTCTCTCTTTCCCTCTCTCCCTTTTCCCTTCCCCTTCCCCTTCCCCTTCCCTTCCCTTCCCCTCCTGCCTCAGCCTGCCAAGTAGCTGGGATTACAGGTGTCCACCACCATACCCCTGCTAATTTTTGTGTTTTTAGTAGAGACGGGGTTTTACCATGTTAGTCAGGCTGGTCTCAAACTCCTGACCTCAGGTGTTCCCCTCGCCTTGGCCTCCCAAAGTGCTGGGATTACAGGTGTGAGCCACTGCACCCGGCCCCTCCTTAGCTTTCACTTGGCTTTTGTAAACGGGGTGGAGGGGTGGGGAGTTGAGGAGGTTGAGCATTTGGATTTTCTTATCAAATCTAGAATGGAATCCAAACCCATAGGGTCCCTGATAGAAACTGCAGAGATCCAGTAGAGCATCTAAAATGTTAGGCTTTGGTGAGAGTTTTGTCTTGTGTTACCTTTATTATATGTATTAGATCTTTCCACCCTAAGTATAAAAGTAAAGTATGCTTGATATGAAAAACACACCAAAGTACCCCAGTCCAAAAGCTCAGAGAGAACCATTGGTAATGTTATTCTGTGTCCTTCTAGCTGGTCACCTTGACTTTCTGGCAGGCTCTGTGTTCCTCAGCTCCACTTCTCTTTCTTTTTTAAAAAGAATAAATCATTAATTAACTATTATTATTATTATTTTTGTAAAGACAGGGCTTTGCCATGTTGCCCTGGCTGGTCTCGAACTCTTAGGCTCAAGCGATCCACCCACCTCATCCTCCCAAGGCGCTAGGATGACAGGCGTAAGCTACTGCACCCAACCTCCCCTTATTTTTCTGACAGGGTTCCCACCCGATCCATAAACCGCCTGGTCCTCCTGCAGTGGAGGCCTGAAAGCCAGCGCTGTGCCATCTCTTCTCCAAGCCATCTGTCCTGTCTGACATGGCTAGGAGTCCCCCAAGCCACCAGGCTACCCCATCACAGGCTTGCTAAGCTCCATCCAGCAGTGCAACCAGGATCTAAAAGAGGATTTGCCCCACATTTTGCTGTTGTTTCCAAAAAAGAGTAGCCCAGTACAACCTCCCTCTGTAATGGAGGCTTGTTTTATCTGTGGCCACACAGCGGACAGCAACTCCATGCTTAAAGTGAGATATTATTGGCCAGGCGTGGTGGCTTATGCCTGTTATCCCAGCACTTTGGGAGGCCGAGGTGGGCAGATCACCTGAGGTCAGGAGTTTGAGAACAACCTGGCCAACATGGTGAAGCCCCATCTCTAATAAAAATACAAAAATTTGCTGGGTGTGGTGGCATGTGCCTGTAATCCCAGCTACTCAGGAGGCTGAGGCAGGAGAATCACTTGAACCCAGGAGGTAGAGGTTGCAGTGAGATGAGATCGTGCCATTGCACTCCAGCCTGGGCAAAAAGAGTGAAACTCCATCTCAAAAATAAATAAATAAATAAATAAAATAAAGCGATATGTTATTAAGGCTCTGAGGGGCATGATGAATGTCACTGTCTTTAGGATGGGAAAGTCCATTTGCTCCCTTCTACAGTGGAGTGGAAAACCAGCACCTGAAGTTGCAACCAACACTTAAAACAATTTCTAATCCTTTTTGTACTTTAATATTTTCAGGGACTGCTTACTATTTAATACATGCTCTTCCTGGGTTAATCTTCCATAATTTAGCCAGAGGCCTATTTATTTGATTTCCACGACTTTTAATTATTCTGGCAGTCCCTGGGGTAGGAACAGCAGGGGTCTCTTAGAATAGGTGAACTATGAACAGCTGTGATTAATTGGTTTTGCATTTTTCACGAAACAGGTATAAACTTCGACCCAAGCGAATCGAAGATTCTGAGGAAAGATGGAATTCTTGTTAGCAACTCTCTGGCAGCCTTTGCTTACATTAGAGGTAAGTCAAGAATCAAAGCTTCCTAGAATGCTGATGGATTTACTCAAGTCTTGTTAATAAATGTGGTGTTCAATTATAACACTCACATAACTAAAGGACAATGACTTCAAGTTTGACATGCCAACCACCACTTCTAAGATTCAGAAACAGAGAGGCCTGAGTTCAGGCACAGTCACAACCAGGCAGCCAGCAAGAGAACCACAGAAACAGACGAAGTCATACTGTTGAGGAGTTGAGCTCCACAGATGTTTTTTGCCTTTGAAAAGTAGAAACCCGAGGAATGCATTTCCCAGCTCTAAAATTTGGGAAGGAACTAGGATTATTGAATTCCAACCCTGGCTGGAAGAAAAATGAGCCAGAAGGTCACTTAGTAAACAAGACAGATCATGCCCCATGAAGACAGAGCCACTTTCTGGGTCATGAGTGTTACTCCTAATGGTTGCCAAGGATTCCCTTGTTAATCTTCTCCATGAGGATCAGTCAGACTCAGCCCCCATGAATTAACAGAGCCAAAAGGCTTATACCAAGACTGACCACACTGTGGGGACGTCTTCATTGAGGGGAAGGTATGTACAATTTTTTCTCACCACCCTCTCTGCTTAAGATAGAACGCATTTTGGAATGTCATCTGCAAGTTTCAGCAATGCCTGCCTACGTTCAGAGAGACAAAAACCAGAGACCTTCAGTAAAATACATGTTAATGTAACACATAACAGTATTACTATTTGAGGCCTGCAAAGATGGGGCTATTTGGGGTAAGCCTGTCTCAGAGGAAAATAGAGGCTTAGGGAATGTATTTGTCTGTTCTCATGCTGCGAATAAAGACATACCTGAGGCTGGGTAATTTATAAAGGAAACAAGTGTAATGGACTCACAGTTCCACATGGCTAGGGAGGCCACACAATTTTGGTGGAAGGTGAATGAGGAGCAAAGTCACGTCTTACATGGCGGCAGGCAAGAGAGCTTGTGCAGGGGAACTTCCCTTTATAAAACCATCAGATCTTGTGAGACTTTTTCACTATCACGAGAACAGCAGGGGAAAGAGCCTCCCCCAGGATTCAATTACCTCCCACCACGTCCCTCCCATGACATGCGGATTATGGGAGCTACAATTCAAGATGAGATTTGGGTGGGGACACAGCCAAACCATATCAGGGAATGATCTCAATACATGAGATGCAGAGTTCAGTCTTGGGGTCCGCTGCTGTTCTATTGTCCTCCTGCATCAGGATTCCTCCTGTGCGTGTTGAGTGGCTGTTGGTTTTTTCTGCGGGTCCTCTCTTTTCTAGCCACCTTCTCGTTTTTATGTCTTGCTGTTCCTGATCATTGTCAATGTTAAGAACTGTAAGGATTTTTATTGTCAGAAATATCCCCATATTTACAAAGTCCCCGGGGAGCTTCTTGGAGAAAAGCCATCATGAAAATCCTCCAGTCAGAGAATAATGATTGAAGGGGAACAAGACTGACGTTGTGCTCAGTGAGCTGTGGCCGTGCTGTGTGCTTTACCCCAATTACCTTGTCGGTTCCTCTCAACAACTGCCTTAGCCAGCCCAGCTACCATAACAAAGTACCCGAGACCGGATGGCCTAAATAACAGACATTGATTTTCTCACCATTCTGGAGGCCAGTTCATGATCAAAATATTCACCAATCACTTTCTGGTGAGGGCTGTCTTCCTGGCTTGTGGACAGCAGCCTTCTTGCTATGTCCTCACATGGCAGAGAGGAGGAGAGATGGAGACAGAGACATCTCTTCTTTTTATAAAACCACCAATCCTATCAGATTAGGACTCCACCCTTATGACCTCCTTTAACCTTAATTAACTCCTAATGAGTGCATTGGGGGGAACACAATTCAGTCCAT
Organism: Rhinopithecus bieti; assembly: GCF_001698545.2. NCBI lineage: Eukaryota > Metazoa > Chordata > Mammalia > Primates > Cercopithecidae > Rhinopithecus > Rhinopithecus bieti. The sequence goes on from NW_016807866.1 coordinate 1,905,142, forward strand.
AGCATCAACACTGAAAGATGGGACTCTGGTCCCCTGTTCTGCACTTGAAGCCGGTGGTCAGAGGAGTTGAGCCATTTGCCTGAGGACACTATGGACAGCAGTAGGGCCACGATTCAGGCTCAGCTAATACAAGACTTGCACTCCAGCTACTCTGAATTTTGAGGGATGCAGCCACCTTCCCACTCTGATCCTGAGTTGTCTAAATTAGCTTGCCTCCATCCCTTTCTATCCTTTTATATGTGACTGTCATTCCCAGAAACCACAGGATAGAGTTATGTTTTAGTGACTATCTCTCCTGCTAGAGGCTCAGCTCCACAGGGGCAGGTGCTTTGTCATCTTATTTCGTGTCGTGTCCCTGCATCTAGGATGTGGTGCTGGTACAGAACAGGTGCACAGTCAGAACAGTTGAATGACGACTGCTGATCTGGGCTTATGAGCCTTTTCCTGTGCCTTACTGTCATCCAATATATGCTATTTATAAGATGTCAAATTTTTAAAAATGTAAGGACTTGATGAGCTGTTATTTGGTTTTACTGGGGGATGTTTTGGGACATGGATCTCAGCAAGCCATGACCACGCCTCCATATAATGTCCAAGAGAAAGAGTCTCTAAATGCACTATGTTGGATGTTAGCTAAATGAAATCACCACAAGAAGCTCGTGACTCAAATCATGGAGGCTCACAAGGTCCTAGTGGAACGGGCACCTCTGGACTTGCCTGTGGGTTTTCTTGGTGTGTCTGTGTCACTGTCTGGGTGGCCACTCTAGAGGTGAGAAACATGCAGCGCATGCTCGGGGGTCTGCAGGCCAGTGTGCCACAGAAGTACGTGTGGACATCAGGCTGGGCCATTTCGACCTGAACAGGCAGTGGCCACCAGCCAGTGTCACATGGCGCAGAGCTCCATCCTCACTGCTGCTGGAGAGAGGTGCCCAGACAACTCTCAGTCACATCCCTGGCCCCACTGGGGGGATGTGACCCATGGGCTGAGCTGAGGTCTCTAGGCACCCCCAAAGCAGGAGCAGCGGGGAGCCAAGAGTGTAAGCAGGGCAGTTTCCAGCCCAAACCACCCAAATAGGTGGCAAATGGAGTGAATCCAAAAGTACATTTCCCAGGTCAGGCTGCAAGTGGCTTTGACACAGTGGTGTAGTCCAGTGTTCATGGGGACAAGGAGATGAGAAACCAAAATCAAGAGGTTTGTCCCCTGATATTGAAGCACAGAGGTTGATGGAAGAGACAGGAGGATGTCTAAGAGTTTCTTGTGAACAGTGTCTCCTGGGGCCATTTGAATGATCTGTAAGATGGTTTTCTCAACACTGAAAAAGCTTTGTAGGAATGTTTGAATTTACTGTCATTTCAATAATGCAGACTTACTCCCTGAATTCATTCTAGAATCAAGATCATGAGTCTGAGGAAGCTCATAGAAAAAGATGGGAAATTAGAGAAATGGAAAAGGAGGAATGATGTGTATGTGTGCATGTGTGCATGTGTGTGTGTAGGTGCCTGTGTGTGTGCATGTGTGTATGCATGTGTCTGTGTGGGTGTGTGTGCATCTGTGTATGTGTCTGTATGTGTGTGCATGTGTATGTGCACGTCTGTGTGCATGTGCACGTGTGTTTGCATGTGTATGTGTGTGGTGTGCATGTGTGTATATGTGTGTTGTATGTGTATGTCTGTATGCATGTGCATGTGTGTGTGCATGCGTGTGTGTGCCTTTGTGTGTGTGCATGCATGTGTGTTTGCTGTATCTGTATGTGTATATCTGTATGTGTGCCTGCGTGTGTGTGGGTGTGTGTGTGCATGCAGGTGTGTGCATGCATGTGTGTGTGTATCTGTATGTGTAAGTATGTTGGAAGTTCTTAGCGAGGCAGTTTACTAACTGGCTCAGCGTGAGCCATTGTTCCCTGGCAGATTGTGCCCAAGGGGACTTACTTATTTAGACAGTCTTGCATGAGAATATGACCTCTGCCATTCCACCCAATTACTGTTTCATTGACATCTGGCTTTGGGTGTTTACGTCCTATGTGCCTGCAGGCATGCCTTTTGTGGCCTAATATTTCCATCGCTGTCCCTACCCCCTTGGGACAGTGACAGATGTGTTGTCAGCCTCTGGCAGGCCCTGCTGTGGGCTTTTGGGGCACAGGAGTGCAGAAACTAGGCAGAAGGGACAGTCTTGCAGCCTGGGATGTCCTGTGTTGGGAAGCATCATTGTTTCATAAGGAGGAACTCTAGGGCCTCAGACAAGCTCACACTGAAAGAGAAACACAACAACACACTGCAGAGTCAGAGCTACGTGATCCCCCACCAGGGAGGACCACTGGAAATCAGCACCACCTAGTCACGGAGATGTGGATTCGGATGTGTTCCCACGGTCTCCAACATCTGATTTTATGACAGAAGGTTTCTGTCACATCCCTAAGTGCTGTCAGACTAGCACCTGGTACACTTTGTGCTTTCTTCTGGACAGCCCTAAGGCCCTGACTGCTGCCTTGATCCTCTCAATGGCAATAGGGCCCCGACAGGGGGAACCCTAGCCATGGCCTCTGGGTGTCTTATCTGGACACGAACAAGCTGGAGCATGTGTTGGCCCCAAGTCAGGATCTAAGGGTGGAAAGGAGCCTTAAAGGCCATAGGTCCTCCTTCGGAGGCTCCCAAGGGTGTACAGCAGCTGATCAAATTAAAGTCATTCACTCCAGCCAGGGATGAACCAAGGCTAAATTTAGAACAATGCCAGCAATAACACAGTGTGAAGATTCTGTTCAATCACAAGGAGAACTTTGTTTTTCCAGAATACAGAATAGGGAAAGGAGTCACAAAAGTATAAAGTCATCCAAGCGATTCTAGCGAACAGTTGACATGCCCTTAGTGTAAAGCCTGGGGCCACAGAGAGAGCCCTGGCCTGAACCTGGGGTCCCAGCCAAGTTTGCACAAGTGACTTGGCTACAACAAGAGGGGTTGTAGGAAAGATGGTTTATATATGGTCTGTGGTTGTTTCTGCACTACAACAGCAGAGTTGTTATATTTGCAACAGAGACCATATGGCCCATAAAACCTGCAATAGTTCCTATCTGGCCATTCACTAGAAAAGGGGGGCAAGAAAGGAGGATGGGGACCAAGTGCCTGCAGGAAAGATGGAGCAGAACAGCGTTTCATCCCTGTTTTTCAGATAATGTCACAAGGTCGAAAGACATCTTAATGAAAGTGAAAGTATAAGGCACCTACCAGGAGATAGTCACACCAGATGCCATGGCTCACACCTGTAATCCCAGCACTTGGGGAGGCCAAGGCAGGAGGATCACTTTCAGCCAGGAGTTTAAGACCAGCCTGGGCAACAAAGTCAGACCTCACCTTTACAAAAAAATATAATAAAAAGTTAGCTTGGCATGGTAGTACATCTGTACTTACAGATGGCCTCTTCCCTCACCTAAACTTCTAAGGAGGCTGAGGTGAGAGGATTGTTTGAGCCCAGGAATTCAAGGCTGCAGCAGGCTATGATTGTGCCACTGCACTCCAGCCTGGGTGTCAAAGGGAGACTCTCTCTCTCTCTGTCTCTCTCTCTCTCTCTCTGTCT
>NW_016807866.1:1908893-1929210 GCF_001698545.2 Rhinopithecus bieti
AAGGAAGGAAGGAAGGAAGGAAGGAGAAAAGGAAGGAAGGAAGGAAGGAAGGAAGGAAGGAAGGAAGGAAGGAAGGAAGGGAAAGAAAGAAAGAAAGAAAGAAAGAAAGAAAGAAAGAAAGAAAGAAAGAAAGAAAGAAAGAAAGAAAGAAAGAAAGAAAGAAAAGAAGAAGAAGGAGGGAGGGAGGGAAGGAAGGAAGGAAGGAAGGAAGGAAGGAAGGAAGGAGGAAGGAAAGAAAGGAAGAAGGAAAGAAAAAAAGAAAAGAAAAGAAAGAAGAAAATATATACATCTCTTATATGTAAGAGGAAAAGCACAGGCAACTCAGAAAAAAATGGGTATGTGACATGAACCAGCATTTGGAGAAGAGGAAATAAATAAGCATGTGAAGATAGGTACAGATCTGGGGACCATCATAAGTTACAATTCTATACCCATGTGATTGGAAAAAAATGTAAAAGTCTATGTGAGCCAAGTGCTGGAGAAGATGAGGACTGACAAGATTTCTTACACATTGCAGCCACTTTGAACACCATGTTGGCAGTAGTTCTGAAAACTGAAACTCACATGCCCTAAGCCCATCAATTACCTCCTAGGGTAGTACCCAAGAGAAACACTTACAGGTGTTGACCAGGGACATTTACAAGAATGCTCATGATCATCCACAAAAGCAGAAACCTGGCAACAGCAAGAGAGCAGGTGAATAAACAGTTCCTAACCCACCAGCAGGAGAGTGGATGAATAAACTACATTATAGTCAAGACAATGAAATATTATACAGCGATATGATATTAAGTTAAAAAAAAACACACCAAGTTTCCAACACTGACTATAATATATACCCTTTAAATAAAATTTTAGGAATACATAGAGATGGAAAATAAAACTAGATAAAAAAGGAAACAGGGGAGTAAGGAGCATGGAATTCAGGTGGTAGTCACCTTAAGGGGGAGGCTGGGGGATGGGGAAAGCACAGGTTAGACACAGGTGTGGTCAAGGCCTCATTGCTATACAGGTGCTCGTTCATAGCACTGGTGCTAATTACAGTATTAAAAAGTAATTCATTACATAGACATAAAGTAGGGCTATGTATTGACCAATGAAGAGAATGTCTCATGTTCTAAGGATTATGGGTAATTTAATTCAGTCCACACAGCATCCTCAAAATATGAAAAAAGAGGTACAGTAGCAAGTCTATAGTTACCCGCTGTGGCAACTTGTTCCCTTCTTGGAACCTGAAACGTCCCCATTGGACTTCCTTCACTTGCTGCTCAAGTCACTGGTGGAATCGACTGCTGGAATTGATTGCTCTGCTGTGGCAGAGCCACTTCTTGCACCCTACTCTGTCTGCCCTGGGTACCCGGCCCCTCCCACGACACCACCACTGGGAGAGGAGGGGAGGGGGCCATGGATGACCATTGTACCTCAGAGGCTTGAGCTGGATGGAATTGTTTCTGTCCAGATCTGTCCTTGGCCTGACCATGGGTGGCTGGAAAAGACTATAAATGGATGGGATTCCGTTTCCTCACACTCAGCACTCCTTGAGGTCGGCAGCATCACTGCCAGTGGGGCTCAAAGTTTATGTTTCCAAGACAGAGAAGTTGAGTTGCGGCCCACCTTGAAAGCCCTAACAGCACCACAGAAGGAGAGGGTTTGGAGAGGACAGTGGCTCAAAGATTTCGGGGGAGAGGAGGGCTGCAGGACGGGGAGGAAAGGAGGGGAATTCAAAGGGGAGGAAGATGAAAATGAAGTCAGGAGAGATGAGGCTTCGATCTGCATATTACTTACAATATACAGGCTTCTATCTGTATATTCCTTACAACAATATAGTATTATGATACTTACTATATTATTAATATTTATAAATGATATACATATTTATATTAATTGTTTTATTTTGATTTTTTTCTTTCTTTCTTTTTTTTTTTCTTTGAGGCAGGGTCTCACACTATTACCTGGGCTGGAGTACAGTGATGCAATCTTGACCTCCCAGGCTCAAGCGATCCTCCCACCTCAGCTTCCCTAGTAGCTGGGACTACAAGCACACACCACCATGCCCAGCTATATTTTGGTATTTTTTTAAATAGACATGGGGTTTCACCATGTTGCCCAAGCTGGTCTTGAACCCTTGAGCTCAAGCGATCCACCCACCTTGGCCTCCCAAAGTGTTGGGATTACCGATGTGAGCCACGACACCCAGCATATTTTTGTATTTTATATTACAGTTGGCCTTCTGTATCCATGGGTTCCACATCTGTGGGTTCAACCAACCTCAGATTGAAAATATCTTTTTAAAATAGATAGTTGCATCTATACCAAAAATGTACAGATTTTTTTCCCTGTCATTATTCCCAAAACAACACATGATAACAACTACTTACCTAGCATTTCCATTGCATTAGCTATTACAAGTAATCTAGAAGTGATTTAAAGAATAGGGGAGAATGTGCTTAGGTTTTATGCAAATTCTGTGCTATTTCATATAAGTGACTCAAACGTCTGTGAATTTTGGTAGCCTGGGAGTGTGGGGGTGGGGTTCTGGAACCAGTCCCCCACACATACCAACGGATGACTGTATATTTATATTTACTTTTTAATCTGAAAAAGAATAGAATTAAGTTTTGCTAACATCTATTATATTATTACTTAGGTTCACATACATACTTCATACATAAATTAATTCTTCATGAGCTACCTCTACTACTACTAATAATAGCAACACTTTATTGAGCATTTACTATGTGTCAGTAAATATTCTAAGAGCTTTATAGGAATTAACTCATTTCACTGTAACAACTCTGTGGTAGAAGATACTATATGCCCCATTTTACAGATGAAGAAACTAAGGCACAGAAAGGTTATGAAACTTGCCCCAAATCACACAGCTAGTGAGTGGCAGACCTGAGTTTGAACTCAGAGGAGTCTGGCTCCTGACCCCCCTGCTGTGTGTTTTTCTCCTACACATACATATATTGACTCCATAGACTCAAAACCTTTTTTAAAAAAAATGTCAGTGGGGATATATTATTATTTTTGTGTAGACAGTCTCAAAGACGCTGGACTGGCATTCTTCATTAGCCCCCTGCTTGGGCAGACATCTGTTTCTGTGGGACTTGGCATTGGTGGAGTCTGCCAGCTCCTCCCAGCTCCTGACCTGTTCTCTTCCTCCTGCAGCCCACCCGGAGAGAGCTGCCCTGCTGTTCGTGTCCAGTGTCGGCATCGGCCTGGCCCTCACATTGTGTGCCCTGGTCATCAGAGAGTCCTGTGCCAAGGACTTCCGCAAGTTGCAGCTGGGGAGGGAGCAGCTGGTGCCAGGAAGTGACAAGACCGAGGAGGACAGCGAGGGTGAAGAAGAGGAGGACTCCTCGGAGTCTGATTTCCCAGGGGAACTGTCGGGGTTCTGTAGGACTTCATATCCTGTCTACAGTTCCATAGAAGCTGCAGAGCTTGCAGAAAGGATTGAGCGCAGGGAGCAAATCATTCAAGAAATATGGATGAATAGTGGTTTGGACACCTCACTCCCAAGAAACATGGGCCAGTTCTACTGAAAACCACATGCATCTTAATGCAGTCACACTTTCTGAAGAAGGAAGGATCCCAAATGCCCCTCCGGTTCTGGTTCACCTGTACCTTCTATGAAGGAGAATTTGTCATGTCATCCAACACTCGTGAGGCCAGGAAGCTATTAAAGGGATGTTTCAAGCTGTTTCCAGCACATTCCAAAATAAATGAGGAGGGAAGAGTCTTTGTTTTCTGTATTTATTTGAATTTGTGTCTATACATTAATAAGTCTATGCATAATTAGAATTTACATTTTTTGAGCGCTTATAATGCCAGGCACTCTTCTAGCTGCTTTTCATGTTCTGAGTCATTCAGTCCTCACAATGTCATGAGATGGTACTCTTATCCCCATTTTACAGATGAGCAAACAAAAGATTCCTATATATACACATAAAATAGCTATACAGATACTCAGCAAACATGAGCTCATGAGTGATTTTAACCACTGACTTGTTTAGACCAAGGGTTAGCAAATTTTTTCTTAAAAGGCATGATGATAGGCTAGGCACAGTACACCTGTAATCCCAGCACTTTGGGAGGCCAAGGCAGGTGGATCACTTGAGGTCGGGAGTTTGAGACCAGCCTGGCCAACATGGTGAAACCCTGTCTCTACCAAAAAAATAAAAAATTAGCAGGGTGTAGTGGCACGCGCCTATAATCCAAGCTACTTGGGAGACTGAGGCAGGAGAATCATTTGAACCCAGGAGGCAGAGGTTGCAGTGAGCTGAGATCATGCCACTGCACAGCAACCTGGACGACAGAGTGAGAGACTCTGTCAAAAAAAGAAAAAAAAAAAAAAGCAAGATGATAAATATTTTAGGCATTGTGGGTGAAATCCTCTCTGCCACAATTACTCAACTCTCCATTGCAGCTCAAAAGCAGCCACAGATAATACATAATGAATGAACTTGGCTGTATTCCAATAAAACGTTCTTTTTGGACACTGAAATTTAAATTTCATTTTATTTTCACATGTTCCACATTCTTTTTTTTTTTTTTCAAACCAACCATTAAAAAATATAAAAGCCTGAGGCCAGGAGTTTGAGACTAGCCTGGGCAACATAGTAAGACCCTACCTCTATTGAATTAAAAAAATTTTTCAATAAAAGTAAATAAAAATGTAAAAAACCATTCTTAACTCAAAGGTTGTACAAAAACAGACAGCAGGATGGATCCGGCCTGTAACCTGTTTTTGTAAATAAAGTATGGTTTGCAAAGCATAAAATATTTACTTTCTTGCCTTCTATAGAAAAAAGGTTGCTGACTCCTGGTTTAGAGTTTAAAACAGCATCAAGCAGGGTACCTAACAGTGCTGTGGGCCAGGATCAAGTGGAGCTGGCTCCCACATCTCTCCAAAACCCCACTGGGGACGGCTGGGTGGAGGAGCAGAAGAAAGAGTTCAGAAAACAGACCCCAGTGGGAGAACTAATGATTGGTTCCTGCAGACGGCTCCCCCTGGTAGACAGGAGGCTTGTAGCTGTGGCATCAAATAAGAAAACATGTTTTTTTTTTTCTTTTTTGTCCTAGTAATCCCCGGGGCTTAGAATATAAAAATGATTGCAATTTTCATATGCCTACTACCAAAGAGCTCTCTCTGCGTTATCTTACTTCATCATCACTAACCCTGTAAACATACGTAGATGAGGAAGCTGAAGGCTGCCAGGGTAAGTATCATCCGGCCCACGTCACACAGCTGGGAAGCGCTTAGACTGACTCATCCTGAGTGTTCAGGAAACATAGCTGTTCCCGCAGGAACTCCTACAATGACAGGTATAGAAAAGGCATGTCTCTCTCAGTCCTGCAGACCATTAGGGTGAAGGGCTTATCTGCAAGATGCAGAGGAGGGTGGGTGTGGAGTGAGGAGGCTCAGCTGCCCAGACTGGGGAGAGGGTCTGTGGCATTCGTTTTTAGTGAGTTGAAACCCACATAATGTAAAACTAACTCTCTCAATGGCATTTAGTCCATTCGCAATGTTGTGCAAATTTCACCTCTATCTAGTTCCAAAATGTTTCGTCACCCCAAAAGAAAACTCTCTACCCATTAAGCAGTCACTCCCCATTCCTCCCTCCCTCCAGCCCCTGGAAAACACCAATCTGCTTTCTGTCACTATATGGATTAGCTTGTTCTGGATAGTTCATGTAGATGGGGTCACACAATATGTAGTCTCTTGTGACTGCCTCATTTCACTTAACAAAACGTCCTCAAGGTCCATCCATGTTGTAGCAAGCGTAGCATGTGTTCATTCCTTTTCATGGCTGAATAATATTCCATTGTATGGCTAGCCCACAGTTTATCCCGCCATCAGCTGGTGACATTTGGCTGTTTCCTTTGGCCACTGTGAATAACGCTGCTGTGAACATTTCATGTGTGGCGTTTTTCACCAGCACAAAGCAGCACCTACAGACAGAGCTGGTGGGAAATCCTGTGTGTCCACTCAGTGGAAGGAAGGGGAAAGTCAAGATGGGTCAGAATGACACCCCCTCTTTTACCTTCTGCACCTGCCAATTTCAAAGCAAGCTTCCCTTACGCAGACCCCCTGCAGGTGGGAGAGCAGGGATTGGCCAAGAGAGGTGTCACACAGATGGGCTGGGGGTGGTTTGGGTGGAGACTGAAATTCCTCCGGACTTCCAGGCACCAGAATTTCTCCCATGGGGAGAAGTTGAAGGGGTTGGGAATGATATGTTTTAACCCTTTTCCTTTTCCTGTTTAGAAAAAAAAAATGCGACTCGCTGTCAGCACTCATTTAATTTTACATAAACACACCTTGAGGCTGAAGCAAATCTGACTGATTTTCAATGTGAACATAAAATATAAAAAATGTTCTTGGAGTTATTTCTAAACAGAACTGACATCAGAATCATCTATTTCAGAAAAACCGAATCCACCAAATGAATCTTCAGCCAACAACTGTTGGAGAATGAAGTTAACATCAGGCATGGGAATGCTACATTTTCTAGGATTTGACATTTTCAGCAATCGAGGATTGCTGTACTCTGTAAATGGAGATACCATTACTAAAAGCAGAATGCTATAAACAGAATAATGTATTCTGTTTCCAAAGTCAATATACAAGAGCAATGCAGAAATCATAATAAAATAGAGATTTCCTGGAAAATTATCTCTGAGTAAATGCTACAGCCTCAAGTGCCACTTGTGAGTATTCTCAGGGCAAATGGGAGAAGGGTTAAATCTGTCACTGGAGAGAAATTTATTTATTTATTTATTTATTTATTTATTTATTTATTTGAGAGAGTCTTGCTCTATCGCCCAGGCTGGAGTGCAGTGGCATGATCTCAGCTCATTGCAACCTCCATCTCCCAGGTTCAAGCGATTCTCCCTGCCTCAGCCTCCTGAGTAGCTGGGATTAGAGGTGTGCCCCACCACGCCTGGCTAATTTTTGTGTTTTTAGTAGAGATGGGGTTTCACCATGTTAGCCAGGCTGGTCTCGATCTCCTGACCTCTGATGATCCTCCCGCCTCAGCCTCCCAAAGTGCTGGGATTACAGGCATGAGCCACTGTGCCTGGCCTGGAGAGAAATCTGTTCCAGATCATATCAGAGAATGAAGTGAATTCCATTGTCCAACTGTTTCATAACGATTTTGTTCTAATCAGAGAGAATCTTTGTCCTTTCCTGTCCCTGAGTTCAGCAAGGAACATTTTGATAATGTCCCAGCTCCCAGAGCAGCTGTCTATCTCTATTTCCAGTTTGAAGGCAGCATCTTCCTTGTGTCTGTGAACGCAAATGCTGTCCAGCTGATGGCTGATGACTGTCTTCTTGGGGCTGCAGACGTTCACTTTACCAATTGAAGAAAGAGCTGTGCCCATATTGGCCTCAGTCACATGCTTTTCTTGAATTCCACAACGGGTTTTCTCCTATCTGAATTTCCCCCCTCAACCCCCAGCATGCGTGCTTACTTACACACACACACACACACAACCTCCCAGGATCCCTACAGCGGCAGCTGGCCAACAGGCTTGCCAACTCAAGTGTCAGTCTTTGGCCTGTGCAGATACAGTGAGATATTTCTTTGCATTTTCAGAGCCCCAAAGAAGAATGCCATGTTCTTGCTGTGGAAGGAGGCCAAAGGGTCCTGCTGAGATTGTGTTTGGCTTGGCACAAAGTCCAGGGGGAAAATGACCAGAGCAGATTTGGATGAGGGACTGCTGATGCACCGTGGTGACTGGGAGGAAGCTCCCGGGTGGAAGTCCTCCCAGGGACCACGTGCTCATGTGGGCTGCCACTTCTAGCTTTTGTGCTTTCTGGGCAGCAGAGCCCCCACAGTTTCCAAGCTGTGGGGTCCCAGGAGTCCTATGAAAAGAAGACAGTTCCCTCTGGGAGGTTTGCACGTGCCTACCTCAGCTACTTGCTGCTAATGCTGACTTCCCATCCATGAGCTGCCTGCTGTGAAATTCTACTCTTCTGGATACACCCAGGCTTGTCCGAGGGGCTGCTGGGACCTGTAGCAGCATGACATTTGCTACTGCTTCAGGGAGAAGCCCAGGGACCAAGTGGACTCTGGGGAGCCTGGAAGCAGTCCCACTGTTGACCCCACAAACGGGCCTGTGTGTGATGTTGGTGCCCCGTTCCCAGGCACCCAGCCCCCAGCTGCTGAGAGGAGTCGTTGTGAATGGCCCTCACCTGTCCTCTTCCGCAGAGAATTATTCCTCCCCCCTTTCTTACAGGTGTTTCCCTGGAGAACACTCCTTCAATAAATCTCTCGTGCACAAATCTCCATCTCAGGAAACTGACTTCCAGCATCCAATGTGAGAGTTCTGTGGACCGCAGCATGTGCCAGGCCCTGCTGAGCCACAATGCTGGGCAGTGTCACGTGCAACCTCAGTGAGTGGGAGCCATGCCCAAAGGAACATCAGAGACCCTCCGCACTAGCTCATGCTGTCGGGAAAAGTCAGCCACTTTCACACCTGGCATCTGGGGAGTCTTGGAAAGAAGTGCCCACAAGATCCCCCTTCCAGTCTCCCCTCAGCCTTCTCCATGAGTCCCTGGAAACCAGTTCCTGCTCCAGGAACCAAAGCCCAGTGTCAGGCAGTCAGGGGAACCAAGCCGGCCTCTCTTCCATCTCCCTGGGTCTCGGCACCACTCCACGCATCCCCCACACGTCCAGCGGGACCTCCTGAGAAGCACCACTGCTCTGAAGCTTCTACCCCACTTCCTGCCTGTCACCCTGGACCCCTGGAACACTGACATCAACCAGACTAGACATGACTGCTTCAGCCCTGAACTCACGGTTTCCTCGTTCACTGTGTCACTCTTGTCTCCCAGCTTCTGCTCTGACTTGGTCCTAGCTCAGTCTTGGGGTGACTTAGCTGTGCCTCAGTTTCCTCATCTGTAAAATGGGCATAATAATGGTATCTACTTCCTGGTGGTGGTGAGAGTCATGGTGCTTTACACATAGTGACAACAATACATTTCAGCTTTCATCATCAATGATTTCTTCCCCGTGAGAGGCAGCATCCAGCATCCCGTGTGGCCGAGGTTGCACCATTTAGACCACACTAAGGGCATTTCACAAAACTCAAATGCATTGTAAGAACGAGTCACTGAGGGAGAGAACAAGCCAGTCTCCTTCAGCCCTGCTATAGAGCTGAGTTCGTGGAGGAGAAATAATTGCATCTGCAGAACTCAGAGGAAAAGTGTCAAGGCCTGAACTTCCTTGGATTCTGCAGCCAAGTTCATTGTCAAGCCTCCAGCACATGGACTTACACTGTGCTCAGTTTTGGCAGGGTAGTTGTAACCCGGAACTATGGTCATTTGGTTTTAAAAACCCATTGTAAGCCTGAGCGCCAGTGTGGAGTTGGCCAAACTCCACTCCAAGACTGGATGGTAGCCTTGGAGATTAATTCCTAAATACTCCAACAAATGCTCTGTGAACTGGAAGCCTCACTGGTCCACAGCTAAAGAGAAGGCAGGAAAGAGCCATGATAACCATCAGCCCATAAGGGAGGATTCAGGAAGCCAACTAAGGATCCGGGACTACTACGTCATTTTTAGGAATTTCAAATTAACAGTCGCCTCCTCTGGGTGTGGCACAGTGCCAGGCTCCCAGGAGAATGAATGAGAGTAGCTAATTGCAGATGCTGTCAGTTCCAGGCTGTGCTGTCCAGGATTGAGCCACCAGCCGCATGTGGTTATTTACATTTAAATTTAAATCAATTAATAAAATGTAAAAGCCACCTGCTCAGTTGCACTAGTCACATTTCAAGTGCTCAATAGCCACATGGCCAGTGGCTACTGTCTTGGACAGTGCAGACAGTTCTATTGGACAGTGCTGAGCTAGTGTGTGAAGTCAGGCATGGAGAAGCCTGCTCAATTCACTGATAAAATGGGACAGATATTTCCCTGCCCTCACCAACCGAGAACATAATCAGATATCAAAATCCCAGGCACAGAAATGTGGGAACCCGGCTCCACCTTACCCGACCTCTGCCCACCTTCCTGGGGATACCCCTGCATGTCTCTTGTCTCCAAACCCCGAAGACTCAGTGCACAGGCCCCTGTCCCCCTGGGACTGCAGCCTCACCTTTGTGGGCTCTGACCCCCACAGTGCCACGACCGCAGGAGTTGTGCCCCTTCCCTCCCCTGGCCATACTCAGCCCTCTGCTCCTTTTTGCTCCTAACACACAACCTGGCCATGGTCCTGTGGCAGCTGCTGTTACTGTCACCTCTTTGGGCACTGCTGCTGCTGTTAATTCCCCTTCCTTTGTGCCCTGAAAAGGATGTGACCACCTTGGAGAGCCTAAAGGGCTCCTTTTTCCTGACCCCGCAGCCATTCGCACCCCAGAAACATTTGAGAGAAACCTCAGGTCAGACCTTTTTCTCTCACCCGGGCGCTGCCTGCGCCCGGCTCCAGGAGGAGCCCCTGGGTCCACCCAGGAAGGAACTGTACCTCCTGCCCACCTCTTTCTCTCTCCCTTTGATCCCTGCGTCTCTTTGCTGAGCCCATGAGCAGATTCAGCAGAGGTCCTTTCTTTATCCTTCAGGGATTTAGCTGCATAAGACAGAATGTAAGAATGACAGTAGGCCAGGCACCGTAGCTCACACCTGTAATCCCAGCACTTTGGGAGGCTGAGGCGGGTGGATCACTTGAGGTCAGGAGTTCGAGACCAGCCTGGCCAACATGGTGAAACCCCCGTCTCTACTAAAAATATAAAAGCCGGGCATGGTGGCAGGCGCCTGTAATCCCAGCTACTCAGGAGGCTGAGGCTTGAGAGTCTGTTGAACCTGGGAGGCTGAGGTTGCAGTGAGCCGAGATTGTGCCACTGCACTCCAGCCTGGGCCACAGAGTGAGACTCTGACTCTAAAAAAACAATCGACATCAAGGGCCAGTTGCGGTGGCTCACGCCTGTAATTCCAGCACTTTGGGAGGCCAAGACGGGTGGATCACCTGAGGTCAGGAGTTTGAGACCAGCCTGGCCAACATGGTGACACCCCGTCTCTACTAAAAATATAAAAATTAGCCGGGCATGGTGGCACATGCCTGTAATCCCAGCTACTCAGGAGGTTGAGGGAGGAGAATTGCTTGAACCCGGGAGGCAGAGGTTGCAGTGAGCCAAGATTGCGCCAATGCACTCCAGCCTGGACAAGCGCCAAACTCTGTCTCAAAAAAATCATAAATAAATAAATAAATAGACATCAAAGAATGACAGTAAATGGCCAAACCAAGTGGCCCTGGGAACTCAGAGAAAATGATTCCACCAAATGAACTAGGGGAAGCTTATCAGAGATCGCGCTCAATGTGGTCCTTGAAGAACAGGCAGAATTTCCAAAGGTGAAGGAAGGTAGGGAAAGGAACAGCCAGGAGGTGGGAACAGGAACAGCACATTTGAGAACAGGGAACAGCCAGAGTGAGGGAAAATAAGGCTAAAAGGGTAAAGGGCGCCTGGAGGATATCGATATTTTGGGCTTTGGCGCATGCCTGTGTCCTGGCTCTAAGAACATTATCCACTTTGGGCGGCATCATTTAGCCTGCTCCTGGCTGTGGGTCCATTATCTGCTCCTAATATTGTCTTTTGTCTTGGGATTGTGAACAGATAAGGAACCCACAGCCAGGAGCAGGCTGGGCCTGGCCTCAAACCTTGACCTTCTGACTCTTAGAATAGTAATTGCTCCTGATTTTAAGGCCACTGAACACCATCCAGTTAATCTTGACATCTTGGAAATGACCAAATTACAGTTGAATTCCGCTGAAGAAATTAAAATCATTACTCTTATCCTAAGAGTGATTATCCTGAGTATTCTGGTGACTGACTCACATGGACAATTTAAGATGCAGTTAATATCACCAATGCAAAAAGACCTCAAGGGCCTAACAAATTATTTCTGGCAGAAACTTTGAAAAGTTTCCAGTCTTTGCCCCAAGACTGTTCACTGCCTAATTGCATTTTTTTCCATTGGGTCTAACAGAAAATCCAATTGGAAATTTGTCTTTGGGTGAAAATGCTGCCTTCCTGCTTTTAAGCGAACTGCCTGTGATATCATGAGCTCAGGCTGCAGAGGCTCAGTCGAACAAAGAGAGGAAAGCTGGTCACTTCTGATTGGGAGGACGTATTAATTCCCCACACTTTCCCTGTTCCAAACTCATGACTCCATGGATTGAGTCCTTTTAAGAAAAGAAAATAGAGCCTGTCATTTCCTATTGTTTCAAAGACGAAATCCAGCCTGGGAAAGATTAAGAGCAGAGGACGGGACTTGTGTTCTAGATGACTAAGCACCAACCTGACCTGGAAAAGGCTCGATTAGTTTTTGAGGAAGGGAGGGAGCTCCAATTAGAGGCATGTGTAAAATAATGACATTACCTCACTAAAACAGAAAAAGGAAAACATTCCCAACTCACTAACAATGAACTAGCAAGAAAAAGCGTTGCTAATCTGTGAAGAATTCGCAAACCCAGTGAGTCACCTCCCAGCTCTGAGCTCCCAAACTTCCTTCCTTAGAACTTGACCTCTGATTGTAAAACCCTGGGCCCTGGGAGAGAGGGGCCTATGCTGGTCAGTAAGGGGGAATCACATGGACAAGCCAAGCCCAGCTCTGCTCCGCCCAGGTTTCTGGTAAATGAGCCTGTATCACTCAGTTCATACACATTGATACTTCTTACTGAAGATGTCTTGGGAAGAAGTCAAGCTGCTCTGAAAAAATAAAAATGCACTGTATCATGTTTTTAGAAGAGCTGGATCTCTATGTATTGACATGAAAAATCCTTAAATTCATTATTAAATAATACATAGATTATGATACTACGTTTTTTAAAAGACTCAAAACTGTGCTGGGTGCGGTGGCTCACACCTGTAATCCCACCACTTTGGGAGGCCAAGGTGGGTGGATCATGGGATCCAGAGTTCAAGACCAGCCTGGCCAATACAGTGAAACCTCATCTCTACCAAAAATACAAAAGTTAGCTGGGCATGGTGGCACATGCCTGTGGTCCCAGCTACTCAGGAGGCTGAGGCAGGAAAATTGCTTGAACCCGGGAGGCAGAGGTTTCAGTGAGCCAAGATCATGCCACTGCACCCCAGCCTGGGCAACAGAGTGAGACTCTGTCTCAAAAGAAAAAAAAGAAACTAAAATATTGGTGGTTTGGACAAATCCTGACCCTGTCCCCCACCTGCATGTCCCCTCCATGACTTCCTTTTGTGTACCAGGGTCCCTGAGGTAGGCTGAAAGAGGGCTGGGAACTGGCTATTCAGAGTCCCCCAGAAGCAAACGCAGTGGGCCTCTGACCCTGTGGGCAGGGCTGGCCAAAGCAGAGCCAGGAGGGAGGGCTGAGGAAGGCTGTCATGCACCTGCCTGGCCAGCCGTGGGCAGTGGAAAGGAGGCTGAGATGGGGCCAGGTGAGCCCAGCTCAGGTCTGGGGCCTGGCAGGCCCTAGACATATCTGCTCACGGCTGCTCAGAAGTGGCTCCTCGGGTTGGCCCTTGCTGCCCTCTGAGCTCTTGTCTCTGCATTTTCCATCCACCCCCACCCCAGCTTCTTGCCAGCCCTGTGCACAGACGCCTAAGGCCCACCTCTTAGGGTCAGCTTGCCCTCAAGAAGAGAAGCGCAAGTTTCCACAACTGGCTGATGAAAGGAGGGTTTGGGATTTCTGGAGACTTGAAGTTGAGCTTAAATTCCTCCCCTCTGACTTTCCCAGGCCAAGGCGTCCAGCACCCAGTGACCAGCCCTGGTCCTCAGCAGGGACCATCTGCAGCCCCTGCCCTGGGCTCACTAACACTGGTTCAATACAGCTAAAACGATAGATTCCCAAACCCCACCCAAGAGTCCCTGAGGCCAGACCTTGGGGCTCTGGGCTCAGGAATCTGCATTTTCCCCCCAAACTCCCCCCAGGGGTCCTGATGGGCAGACAGCTGAGAGCTGGGCCTGCCTCTACCTGGGTCCCTGGAACCCAGCACCCCACCCTGCTGCTAGTCTCTTGCAGCCCAACTCCTGCAGCTGGGCCTTCTGCCTATCCTGTACAGAAACCCTCTGTTTGCTCCTGCAGATCTGCTCTCCGTGGCCCCCAGCCTGCTCTACTGTCCTGTGCCTCCAGATCCCCATCAGCATCCCCGCTGCCTTTCTGCTGGGTTCAGACAGTGGAGGCCTGGCAGGAGACAGTCATGCCATCAGCTTTGAAGATACTTTCCTTTCCTGACTTCTTATCCTGGGGTTCCCCGAACTATTTTTTTTTTTTTTTTTTTTTTTTTTAGACAGAGTCTTGCTCTGTCGCCAGGCTGGAATGCAGCGGCATAATCTCGGCTCACTGCAACCTCCACCTCCCGGATTCAAGCAGTTCTCCTGCCTCAGCCTCCAGAGTAGCTGGGACTGCAGGTGTGCACCACCACACCCAGCTAAGTTTTGTATTTTCAGTAGAGACGGGGTTTCACCATGTTGGCCAGGGTGGTCTCGATCTCTTGACCTTATAATCTGCCCACCTCCCAAAGTGTTGGGATTACAGGTGCGAGCCACTGCGCCCGGCCGTGGTTCCTGGACTTTTAAGGGGACCACTGATCTNTTTTAGACAGAGTCTTGCTCTGTCGCCAGGCTGGAATGCAGCGGCATAATCTCGGCTCACTGCAACCTCCACCTCCCGGATTCAAGCAGTTCTCCTGCCTCAGCCTCCAGAGTAGCTGGGACTGCAGGTGTGCACCACCACACCCAGCTAAGTTTTGTATTTTCAGTAGAGACGGGGTTTCACCATGTTGGCCAGGGTGGTCTCGATCTCTTGACCTTATAATCTGCCCACCTCCCAAAGTGTTGGGATTACAGGTGCGAGCCACTGCGCCCGGCCGTGGTTCCTGGACTTTTAAGGGGACCACTGATCTTTTCTAGAGCTCCATGAGCTCTCTGAAGTTGTAAGCAAAAGTTTGTATATTTGAGAATGTGTATCTTTCTGTCTTTTTCATGAGATTGCAACGAGGATCCAAAGAGATAATACAAATGACGTCAGCTTTGACAACCACTAACTGCCCCAAAAATATAAGGTATTATTATCATCACAGCAAGATCAAAAGAGGTTAATGCACGTCTCTCTGTGTCAAGTGTTCATGAAGCTTCTGTTGAAGTTGGCCACCAGATTGGGCCAGCATGCTCACAGGCAACAGACAACAGCTTGACAGGTTGTTAGAATGAGAGGCTTAACCCCAACCTCCAGAAGGTGACACCACAGAGGCCATCCACGGAGGTGTGAGTCTTCCTAGAAAATGATGCAGGCGGGGCCAGGTTTGGTACCTCACACCTGTAATCCCAGCACTTTGGGAGGCCGAGGCAGGCAGATCACTTGAGGTCAGGAGTTCGAGACCAGCCTGGCCAACATGGTGAAACCCTGTCTCTACTAAAAATACAAAAATTAGCTGGGCATCGTAGTGCAGGCCTGTAATCCCAGCTACTCAGGCAACTGAGGCAGGGGAATCGCTTGAGCCCAGAAGGTGGAGGTTGCAGTGAACCAAGATCAAGCTACTACTCTCCAACCTGGGCGACAGAGGGAGACTCCATCTCAAAGAAAAAGAAAAGAAAAGAAAGAAAATGATGCAGGCAGGATTAATAACCAGAACATACAAGGTGATCAAATAACTCTATAGGAAAAAAATCTAATAGTCCAATCAAAAAATGGGCAAAAGATTTGAATAGGCATTTCTCAAAAGAAGACATACAAAGAGCAAACAGGCCTATGAAAAGGTGCTCAACATCTGTGATCATCAGAGAAATGCAGATCAAAACCACAGTAAGAATCTCACCTCAGTTAAAATGGCTTTTATTCAAAAGACAGGCAATAACAAATGCTGGAGAAGACGTGAAGAAAAGGGAATCCTCGTACTCTGTTGGTGGGAATTTAAATTAGTACAACCGCTATAGAGAACAGTTTGGAAGTTCCTCAAAAACTAAAAGTTAAGCTACTATATGATCCACTTATCTCATTGCTGGGTATATACCTAAAAGAAAGGAAATCAGTAAATCAAAGAGATGTGTGTACTCCTCTGTTTGTTGCAGCACTGTTTACAATAGCTAAGATTTGGAAGCAACCTAAGGGTCCATCAACAGTTGAATGGATAAAGAAAATGTGATACATACACACAATAGAGTACCATTCAGCCATAAAAAAAGAATGAGATCCAGTCATTTGTAACAACATGGATGGAACTGGAGATCATTATGTTCCATGAAATAAGCCAGGCACAGAAAGACAAACATAGCATACTCTCATTTATCTGTGGGATCTAAAGATCATAACAAGTGAATTCATGAACATAAAGAGTAGAAGGATGGTTACCAGAGGCTTGGAAGGGTAGTGCAGGAGGGTGGGGAAGGTGATGATGGTTAATGGGTACAAAAAAAAATAGGAAGAATGAATAAGATCTACTATTTGGTAGCATGATGGGGTTACTATAGTCATTAATAACTGTACATTTTTAAATAATTTAAGTAGTGTGATTGGATTGTTTGTAACTCAAAGGAGAAATGCTTGAGGGGATGGAAATTCTCCATGATATGCTCATTTCACATTGCAGGCCTGCATTAAAACATCTCTTGTACCCCATAAATATATGCACCTCCCATGTATCCACAAAAATTAAAAATTAGGCTGGGTGCGGTGGCTCACATCTGTAATCCCAGCACTTGGGGAGGCCGAGGCGGGCAGATCAGTTGAGGTCAGGAGTTCCAGACCAGCCTGGGCAATATGGTGAAATCCCGTCTCTACTAAAAAATACAAAAATTAGCCAGGCATAGTGGCACAAGCCTGTAATCCAGCTAGTTTGGGGGCTGAAGTGGGAGGATCGCTTGAGCCCAGGAGGCAGAGGTTGCGATGAGCTGAGATCACACCACTGCACTCCAGCCTGGGTGACAGAGCAAGACCCTGTCTCAAAAAAAAAAAAAAAAAAAAAAAAAAAAAGTGGGAGCTATGAGGATGCAAAAGCATGAGTGATATAATGGACTTCGGGGGCTTGGTGGGAAAGGCTGGGAGGCGGGTAGGGGATAAAAGTCTACAAATTGAGTAGATGTACACTGCTTGGGTGACAGATTCACTAAAATCTCAGAAATCAACACTGAAGAACTTATCCATGTAACAAAAAAAACACCTGTACCCCAAAACTGTTGAAATTAAAAAGAAGAAAGAGAAAAACCAATAAATAAAAGCTGAACCCAGGAGGTGGAGGTTGCAGTGAGCCGAGATTGTGCCACTGCACTCCAGCCTGGGTGACGGGGACTGTGTCTCAAAAAAAAAAAAAAAAACTTAAAAATTTAAAAGAAAATGATGCAGGCCGAGATTGTGCCACTGCACTCCAGCCTGGGTGACAGAGACTGTGTCTCAAAAAAAAAAAAAAAAAAGAACTTAAAAATTTTTAAAAAGAAATTATGCAGGCACTGCAAATATAGCATACTTACTTGGGTGCATGTGGGAGAAAGCGGAGGGGGAGACGCCAGGGTCGCTGACCCCATGGCATGAGGACGACTGCAGAGCCACTCTCTTGCTGTCCGCAAAGTCACTGTGAAAGCAAAGTGTCAAACATTGTCCGGGAGGGCCCTTTTGCTCATTGGTCATGACTGGTGCCAGGCAACCCTTGGGACTTTCCTCATGACCTTAGAGGGACAGCGTATTACCTGCAGTTTCTACGGCACAGATTCCATAGTAGGTTGAACACTGCTCCCCCAAATACACGTCTTCCTGGAACCTCAGGAGACTTTATTTGGAGACAGGGTCTTCGCAGATGTAATTAGTTAAGATTAGGTGGCACTGATGGGCTCTAACTCCAATGACTGGCAGCCTTCTAAGAAGGGGGAAGACAGACAGACACACGGAGAAGAATGCCATGTGACTACAGAGGCAGAGACTGGAGTGACGCAGCCACAAACCAAAAAGTGCGAAGGATTGCCAGGGGCCACCAGGTGCCAGAAGAGGCGAGGCAGGACCCCCTTCTTGGTCTTCAGAGGGTGCACAGCCCTGCCAACACCTTTATTTCAGACCCCTGGCCCCCAAAACTGGGAGAGAATAAATTTCTGTTGTTTTAAGCCACACCATTTGTGGTCATTAGTTTTGGCAGCCACAGAAACTAATCCAGAAAGTTTCCAGAGCTGCTCCCAGGAGTGGAAGTGGCACAAGGCGAGGCATGGACTAGTCACAGATCCCCAGCCAGAAGTAGGGGACACATTCACACTGGGATGACTCAAGGAACTGCACGTGCAAAGCATGAGCACCCTGCTCTGTGCCAGACACCACGCTGGGCAGAGGCCAGGGGTTGCTGGAAAAGCTGTAACAACCAGCAACCCCAGGTGTGGGCGGGGAAATGCTGATTTGCAGCATCTGCCAATTTCTGTGGTATAAATACTCCCTTCTTGGCCAATGCGAGTGCAACACAACGTCCTTCATATAACGTTTCTACCCTACAGGTACAATGTCAATGACCTCACGATAATAGTAAAATAAGTGAAATAATTATGAAATATTGAGTTCTGAGAATTGACTGACCTTGCGTCTAATATAATCTATTTAATTGTAAGCTTCTGTAATTTAACTTTTTACGGTGGCTGTGTTTAACAACCAATTTGCAGAAATTCCTGAATGTTTAACCATCAGCTGCCATGAGCCAGCGCTGGCTACAAGAAGTACAGCAGTGAAGAAGGCCGATGGCAAACATAACCTCAGCTTGGTGGGGCCTGGAATGCAGCAATCTGGCTCCAATAGGATGCTTTTGGGTAGATGTGCCTGGAGCACCTCCACCTCTGAGGCCCACAAAACTGCCCCAGAGGAAGGGTGGCCTGCAGAGCGGCCTCTGCATCAGCTCTCAGCTGGTCCGGGCCACAGCGTCAGCTGAAGAACACCAACCATGCCCAGCCACATCAGCTTCCAACTGTGAGCTCTTAGGAGACCTGTTGATGCAGAGATGGCACCAAAAAAGCCAGGAGCAGGTGGGCACTGGTGCACATACAATGCACATACAGACAAACACACACATGCACAGAACGTGCAGACACACATGCACAGAACATGCAGATACACACATGCGCAGAACATGCAGACACACACGCACAGAACATGCACACACATGCACAGAACATGCAGACACACGCATGCACAGAACATGCAGACACACACACATGCACAAACACACTTCTGTTACGGTTTGGCTGCGTCCCCACCCAAATCTCATCTTGAATTCCCACATGATGCGGGAGGTAATTGGGATGTGGGAGGTAATTGAGTCATGGGGGCAGGTCTTTCCTGTGTTCTCATGATAGTGAATAAGTCTCACAAGATCTGATCGTTTTATACAGGGGAGTTTCTCTGAACAAGCTCTCTCTTTGCCTGCCACCATCCACGTAAGATGGGACTTGATCCTCCTTGTCTTCCACCATGCTTGTGAGGCTTCCCCAGTCATGTGAAAATGTAAGTCCAATAAACCTTCTTCTTTTGTAAATTGCCCAGTCTCAGCTGTGTCTTTATCAGCAGTATGAAAACAGACTAATACAACTCCTTTTTGCATTTTTGCCAGAAGTTTCCTTCAGTACAACAGCTACTTTTTAAGGAGTGCTTTGTGTTAGGGACCAGGCCAGGCACTAGGAATATTCACACGACAAAGGCCAAGCCCAGGACCTTCCATCAGTTGGCGAGGCCTGTGATTGGCCACAGCTGCCTGCACCTCATTCTGCAGCTGATCTAAGGAAGCCTTTCATTGCCACATATCTCAGCCTTAGTCTCCATTGTCAGTTCTCTCCTTCCTGAATGTGAGAGGTGGTTCCTAGTCACTTTAGAGCTAGGATGGGAAACAGGGTGTGATTTCTAGAGCCCTGAAAAATAAATGCATTTGGCATTGCGCACAATTCATGATGTAGATGCAACATGAAGTGAGGTGAAAATTGGTAGGCTGGGCATGTCAGCTCATGCCTGTAATTCCAGCACTTTGGCAGGCCGAGGAAATATATCAGTTGAGCTCAGAAGTTTGAAACCAGCCTGGGCAACATGGTAAAACCCTATCTCTACCCAAAATACAAAAAAATTAGCTGAGCGCTATCACGCACTTGTGGTCCCAACTACTCGGAAGACTGAGGTGGGAGGATTGCTTCAGCCCGGGAGGTGAAGGTTGCAGTGATACAAGGTTGAACCACTGCATTCCAGCCTGGGTGACAGAGTGAGACAGGGAGAGAGTGAGACAGGGAGGGAGGGAGGGAGGGGAGGAAGGAAAGGAAGGGAAGAAAGGAAGGAAAGGAAGGAAAGGAAGGAAGGAAGGAAAGGAAGGAAGGAAGGAAGGAAGGAAGGAAGGAAGGAAGGAAGGA
>NW_016807866.1:1929255-1935849 GCF_001698545.2 Rhinopithecus bieti
CACATTGCAATAAACAGCCACCGGGTTCTAAATCTCATTTTGCTTAAATCCATTTCTCTAAGAAACATTATACATTTACTCCTTTTCATTGTATAAGACATGTTGAAAAACAGCCATTCATCTCTAAATCCTTCTTTTCAGTCACTTTTAATATTCTTTTAAAAAGAGAGAAAGGAAAAGAAAAGACTTCTTGGGACTAAAACTTATCACAGTTGGATGAAACCCAAAGGTGAATATTTATTTCAGCAAAATTCATTCAGGGTCTTGAAAGTCAAATGTGTGAATACAATATACATCTTTTCAGCTTGGGATCATGCCCTTTTCCGTGCTTGGATGGCTGAACTATGAAATGCCGGGTTGACATATTCAGTGCTTCCAGGAATGTGACTCCAGAAGAAACAAAGCGGAATGTGGCACTTGTGGAGGTGGCCGGGCTGGTCAGCCAACTTGGCTGGGTTCTGGAAGGGTCCAGTCCATGGGCTCCCACCATATCCCAGGTGATTCTTCCTGCTCGCAGTTCACAGGAACCACAGATTCCCACACCTTCATTCCCGAGGGGCAGGTGAGGGGGTGTCTCCTTCTCAAGCACAGCTGTCATTTGTTCCAGCTTTGTCTCCCCATCCTGAATCCAGCACAAGGTGTCTAGATCTCACACAGGATGCATTCACGGGGGCTGGGGTGGAAGGATCCATCAGCACCTTCAAATTCCAGCCCTCACTGCAGCCAAGATAGGGCGCCACATTCTCGCGCTCACAAAGACGATCCTGCACCAAAGCTGCATGAACAGGGCTTTCACCTTTGCATTTGCTCACTTGTTCCTTCCATCAGAATCGATGGCTGTTTGCAGGACAAACAAAACACACGTGCCTGCATGTGTGTGTGTGTGCTTGTGCATGTGTGTGTGCATGCATGTGTGTGTGCATGTCTATGTGTCTGTGTGCATGTGTACATGCATTCATATATCTGTGTGTGCTCGTGCATGTGTGTGCACAACTATGTGTGTCTGTGTGTGCTTGTGCTTGCATGTGTGCATGCCTGTGTGTGTCTGCTTGTGTGTTTGTGCATGTGTGCGTGCATGCCTATGTATGTCTGTGTGTGCTTGTGCATGACTGTGTGCATGTCTGTGTATGTGCTCGTGCATGTGTGTGCATGACTATGTGTGTGTGTGCGTGCATGTGCATGCCGATGTGTGTGTGCTTGTGCATGACTGTGTGCATGCCTGTGTATGTGTCTTGGGGAAGAGAGAAATGATGAGCTAGTGTTTAACAGGTCAGGATGAAAAGTTCTGGAATTGGATGGTGGTGATGATGGTTGTACAAAATTATGAATTTACCTAATGCCGCAGAGCTGTACTCTTACAATGGTTAAAATGGTAAGTTTTATGTTACATATGTCTTATCACAATTAAAAATAAAAGAGTACATGCATTCATTTTGAGAGAAAACAAAAGAGAAAACCTCGGAGTCATGTTTAAACATGTCTGACTTATACTGAGGACAAATTAAAGAAAGTAATTTATATAATGAAGAGTAAACTTATGGAACTCATTGCCGAAAGAGGAGGCACAGACATAAAAATATCCAAAGACATCTACGAGGAATTGTTCAAACATTTATTGTATTTATTGACAGCAGCCTAACAGAACGTGAAGCACGATCAGGTTTGGAGTCACCCTGAGGTTCACATCACAACACACAAGCAGCTTTTTGCCCTACCAGGCATTGTGCCCCAGTGAATTTCTGAGGACAGGAATGGGGAGCTGGATGGACCTGCAGGTCCTCCCAGTGGAACAAACACTGCACCTTGCACACACCTGGGTCCCTGCTGTGTCCAGCCCCAGCCTGTGCATAGTGAGGACAGCACACCTGATGATCAGGACAGGGTCCACCCTGAGATGTTCTCTGCCTACCTGTGCACGGTGAGGGCAGCACACCTGGTTGGAAACACAAGGTCACCCCTGAGATGCCCAGTGCCTACCTGTACATCGTAAGGACAGCACACCTGGTTGTCAGCACAAAGTCACCTCTGAAATGCCAAGTGCTTGTACATTGTAAGGGAATCACACCTGGTTGTCAGGACGGCATCACCTCTCAGAAGCCCTCCCGTTCACATGTGTAGCAACAAAAAAGGTCTGGCTTAACAACTCATTCTCAGCTCCCAGACAAAGCAAACTAGGGTGTTGTGCTCATATTTAAAGCTTTGTTTTGTATTGTATCTGTTTTTATAAATTGTCTGTTTCTTTTTCCAAGTAGGCTAAAGTTACATCTTCAATAAACCAAGTAATAGGAACTTACTTTGCTCACCGCAGTGATCCTGGAATATATCATAGTATCAGAAGTAAGAAGGTATCCCCCAAGAATGTGTTTTTAAGATAAGGACACATCAAAAGGACCCAAGAATCAATCTGGTAAAGCTCCCAGTGGCCAGAGCTAATATAATTTGAGCACCATAATAAATTTCAATTGTATTTAATTATCACCTAAGGAATAAAATAAATATCCATGAGCACATACGGATATAAATAAATCAATAATCAAAAGAAGAAGGACCAATCTTAAATAAGAAATCCAATTAATAAATGTAGAGGGAATTGGAGAAATAGGGAATCGCCATTGGAACACCATAGTTATCACTGCTGCAGGCAAGAGTAATTGATAGTTGCTAAAATTAGTGGTTGAACCTTAAGGAGTAACAAGATATGTGCATCATATTTGTATCCCTTCCTAAATTTACTAATCACTCTTATGGTTTTAAAACATGATTTTGATGCTCTACCTCCCTCCAGGAGGTAGAGTTTAATGGCCCTTTCCTCAAGTATAGGCTGGTTTTAGTGACCTGCTTTTATGAATAGATGACAGAAAGAGGGAAACTGTAACTTGACAGTGGGGAACCCTAACAGATACCACATGAGCCGGTGATCAAAGTTAATGTTACCTGCAGTCATGCTGACATTACACGCCCACTGACATGATACAATGACAAAGGCCTATCACCTCTGTGGTGTTCTTCTCCAAAATCCACAGCCTCAGAATGTTTATAAGAAACCATCAGAGAAACCCAAATTAAGGACATTTCACAAAACACCTGACCACTACTCTGCAAAACATCTAAAGTCATGAAAGACAAGAAAATACAGAGAAGCTATCACAGATTGATGGAAACTAGGGGGAAATGATGAATAAAGGTATCATGATATCCCAAATGGGGTCCTGGAACAGAAAAAGTACATTAATAGAAAAAGTTAAGAAGTCCAGGCTGGGCGCAGTGGCTCACGCCTGTAATCCCAGCACTTTGGGAGGCCAAGGCG
Organism: Rhinopithecus bieti; assembly: GCF_001698545.2. Lineage (NCBI taxonomy): Eukaryota > Metazoa > Chordata > Mammalia > Primates > Cercopithecidae > Rhinopithecus > Rhinopithecus bieti. Next base: position 1,932,563 of record NW_016807866.1, read on the forward strand.
GGTGGATCATGAGGTCAGGAGATTGAAACCATCCTGGTGAACATGGTGAAACCCTGTCTCTACTAAAAATACAAAAAAATTAGCTGGGAGTGGTGGCGGGCACCTGTAATCCCAGCTACTCAGGAGGCTGAGGCAAGAGAATGGCATGAACCCAGGAGGCAGAGCTTGCATTGAGCCAAGATCGCGCTGGCACTCCAGCCTGGGCGACAGAGCGAGACTCCGTCTCAAAAAAAAAAAAAAAAGAAAGAAAGTTAAGAAGTCCAAATAAAGTTGGTAGTTCACTTACTAATACTGCACCACATCAATGTCTTAGTTTTGGTAAACATGCTATGTAAGATGTTAACATTCAGGGAAGTTGGGTGAAGGGTGTATGGGAATACTCTGTACTGTCTTAGTAACTCTTTATTCTAAAATGATTTCAAACTGAAAAGTGTTTTAGAATAGGTAGAGTTGCAAATAATTTGGTGAGAGGTACACATGGAGGTATCTCTTATCTGTGAGGCAATAAGTCAAGTAAGTTGCTGAGAAAAATGTGGGTGGGAGAAAGTGGCTGCCGAGGGCCTTTGTTATGACTTGCCTGAAGGTCTATACTGCATTAGAAAAAATTATCCAAAAATGACCACACTGTGTTATAATAGTGCCATGTCTCCATGTATCTGCCACGTCTGCATTCTCTGGGCTTGCTGTAGTGATGGGAGGGATTCAAATCCTCCTCTTCAGCAAAAGGAGAAGTTTCCCGATGGAAGGCCTCAGACAAGAAGGGATGTCCTTTCCCCGGGCTGAACATGGATTCCAGTGTCCCACTATATGACGCTAACGGGCATCATCTCTGGCCACTGAAGCCCAGGATCTTAGGTTTAACCATAAAATACTTCTGTGTCATGGGCTGCAAACCACCAACATAAAACTAAGATTGATAAGAAAAATATACTGTTTACTCAAAACAGGTATATAACAGCCTACATATTTATAATGTCCTATTATATGGTTGTACAGTTCATATCCTCAGTAATTCAGTAGGTATCTCGCTAACATCTATTTGAAATTCCCCCCCCAAAATAACATTTAGCAGTAGCTTCAAGATCTCTTTAGAATGGTGTCTTTATTTTTCTTAAACATTTGATATGTTACACCACCCAGGCAGAAAATAGAACACAGAGTGTGGGATACACACGTACTCACCATAAAAACAACCATATTGTAACACCAAAATCTATTTATCTAATTGGTCAAGAAAATTGAATTTAACACATGCTGTTATCATACAAGTAGTTTTAATGAAATAGCATTTTGTATTTATATAGCACCTTTCTAACAAGGAGCAAAAATACGGCTCAGATATTATTACTTATTCTCACACCATCCTTGACAGGTGGATAAGTAGCAACATTTATACTAAGTTTTAATCACTGGGCAACAAAGACCTGCATAAAGAGACCAAATAAACCACAAATAGTAACCCAGAAAGTTGGAATTTTCCACCTCCCAAGAGTGGTTCACTCACTCTTTTTCTCTGAAATCTTAAAAGCTAGTTTGAATATTGGTGAAAAAACAAATAGAGGAACCGTAGAGTGATAAAACAGGTATATACAGTCTCCTCAGGAACCTGATCGTGGAGCTTAGACTGGAGACCATTGAAAGTTAAAAACAATTCCCAAACCTTGAGCATCTACTTAGACAAATTTGATGTGTACCAGGGACAAACGAAAGCATCCTCCCAAACTATGTCCCAAATTATTGTCAATCCTTTCTGTCATGAAGGTCCATTCCTCAAGCCGCTGTCACATAATGTGCAGGGGATCAACAGCAAATCCATTAGCAACACAGGATAAAGAAATTTGAGTAGCCCAGAAACTCTTGCATAAAACATAACTTCAACAAGATAGGACATTTTGGATGATGCATTCCTGAGGAGCTCTTTAAAATTCATTCAAGGAAATTTTTTAAAAGTCTCTTTAAAGATAAATGCAAATTACAGGCATAGTTGGAGCCTTAAAGTATATCTTGAATAAGAAAATTACCAGAGGATGAATTCCTTAAGAGCATGTCTGTCTTTCAAGAGTTTCTAATATATTTAATCTCCAGTAAACTCTAGGATATCCAAAGGTGTAGTACCCTTTTTTTCCCCCCAGAATATGCAGTGTCTGAGAAACCTTTATCACATCTATCCATGCATTCAACTAATGTCAGCAAAACTAGATGACAAATCATACATAAAGGTAAGGATGAAAATATTTTGTTGTAAACTTCTGAGTCACAGGGATAAGGAAAGGAAGTTACATTATATTCTAATAACAAATTTCAATAATGTGAAAAAAGAAAAATAACAGCCAACATTTATTAAGCACTTCTATGCACTAGTATGGGTAATGGCATCAGACACAATACATACATTATCTCATTTCCTCATCACAAGGCTTCTTTGAGATATACTCATTTTATAGGCTTAGATTAAGACATTTGTCAGAGGTCAGGGTACAAGCAGCTGTCTTACTCCAGATGTTTCATGGATGCTGCCTGGCTTTTTCTCTAGCCCTTCGCTTCTCAATTAGTTCAGAGAACGAAGTCTTGCCTTTCATTTCTTCCCCTGCACTGAAGAAAAATCTAAAAGTCATCCTTTTGTAACACTGAAAACTTGGAATCAAAAATCCATTAAAGTATCATCTATAGAAACACTCCCAAAGCCTCATAGCAAGAAATTCAGATAAGAGCACATATTTTCAGTACTTCGATGTGCATATGCCTAAACTCCATGACTCTTATTTTGATCTTCATCACTCCCTGTTTGACTGATTTTTAACCCGTCATGTTATACCATGGAGTGGCAAATACTATTGAGGAATCAAAAAAAAAAGCAACTCCTTCAACAATCTAATTTATATGAAATGCAGTAAGTGACAATGATGCCTCTTTAATCTAATTAATTAGTTAATTGATTGACTGATTAGTTAATTAGCTAATGTCCCTGGTGGGCAAAGCTTTCTTAACCAGCGAGCTTCCTGGCCCACAGAGGAAGGGAAAAAGTAACGATCCTTCAGCTGTTTCTGAACTTTGGGACAGTGCGAGGCCCAGCTTCAGGGATCCTGTCGTCTGTGAGGTCACAAAGGGAATGACACCTTTAAAAATGCCCTGTGCAAGCCATATCCTTGACTCCGATGAATCAATTAGGAAAGGGCTATTGTTATAAACAAGCGAGTAAGACTGTCGTCAAGAAATTGGTCCTCCAGGTTTGACTTTTCTTCTCCACCAGTGAACAGATTTCCTTTTTTTTTTTTTTTTTTTTTTTT
>NW_016807866.1:1937060-1967860 GCF_001698545.2 Rhinopithecus bieti
TTTTTTGGTGAGGGGGATGGAGTTCTGCTCTTGTTGCCCAGACTGGAGTGCAATGGCATGAGCTTGGCTCACTTCACCCTCTTCCTCCTGGGTTCAAGAGATTCTCCTGCCTCAGCCTCCTGAGTCGCTGGGATTACAGGTGCTCATCACCATGCCCAGCTAATTTTTTTGTATTTTTAGTAACGACGAGGTTTCACCATGTTGGCCAGGCTGGTCTCGAACTCCTGACCTCAGGTGATCCACCTGCCTCAGCCTCCCAAAGTGCTGAGATTATAGGCGTGAGCCTGTTTTTGTTTTAAAATCCTTAAGGAAATGTACACGACCCCACAGGACCTGACCCTGGCTCCCAGTCAGCCCCACCTCCCATGGCTTTCCTGCCCCTGTATTACCTCGCTTCCTTCCCCTTTAGCCATCCTTCGGGCCTCAGTTCAAGTTCACATCTTCAGGATGGTAATCTACGACTCCTTATACCAGTTGAGACCATCTTTTAGGCATTCCCACCTCACTGCCCGATTTTCTTTCAGGGCATTTAGCACATTTGCTGTTGTTTGACAATGTGGGCTTTTTCATCAGTGGCAGTCTCCCGTGCTAGAATGTAAAATTCAGTACGGCAGGACATAGCTATATATTGCTTATCCATAAATTCCCAGTGGCAAAGCCCCAGTAGAATTTCAATACATATATATTGAGTTATTAAAAAGTGATTTATTAATTACTTTTTAAATTAATATTGAGGTGCACCAGCAACGTGGTTAAGACCCCTCATTCCCCAGTCAAACTACTCAGATCCATTTCTGGCTCTACCACATACTGGTTTTGTGACTTTGGGGAAGTTATCTTATTGTTATCGCTGACACTTCCTCTCCAAAATTGAGTAGCTTGCATAAGAAACTCAAGAAGACAAAAGTTAGCCTCCCAGCAACTAGCTAAACCAAAACTACTTTTTAATTTTTATTTTATTTATTTATTTATTTATTTTGAGATGGAGCCTCACTCTGTCGCCATTTATTTATTTATTTATTTATTTTGAGACAGAGCCTCACTCTGTCACCCAATTATGTATTTATTTATTTATTTATTTTGAGACGGAGTCTCTCACTCTGTTGCCCAGGCTGGAGTCCTGTGGCACGATCTCGGCTCACTGCAAGCTCCCCCTCCTAGGTTCACACCATTCTCCTGCCTCAGCCTTCTGAGTAGCTGGGACTACAGGTACTTGCCACCACACCCGGCTAAATTTTTTGTATTTTTTTAATGGAGACAAGTTTCACCGTGTTCGCCAGGATGGTCTCGATCTCCTGACCTCGTGATCCGCCCGCCTCAGCCTCTCAAAGTAACGGGATTACAGGTGTGAGCCACCGCGCCCAGCCACAAAACCCACTTTTTAGCCAAAACCAAGAATACCTATTTAATAATAAAAAGAACAAGCCATGCTCCTAGTACACATTCATTCATCAAAGGATAATCAAGAAGAAAAGGCCGGGCGTGGTGGCTCAAGCCTGTAATCCCAGCACTTTGGGAGGCCGAGACGGGCGGATCACGAGGTCAGGAGATCGAGACCAAACTGCTCGATCACCGTCACATGGTGAAACCCCGTCTCTACTAAAAAATACAAAAAACTAGCCAGGCGAGGTGGCGGGCGCCTGTAGTCCCAGCTACTCGGGAGGCTGAGGCAGGAGAATGGCGTAAACCCGGGAGGCAGAGCTTGCAGTGTGAGCTGAGATCTGGCCACTGCACTCCAGCCTGGGTGACAGAGTGAGACTCCGTCTCAAAAAAAAAAAAAAAAAGAAGAAGAAAAAGTAGAGTCACAGCCAATTGTGCTCTGCTAATAAATAACAATCATGACAAGACCTCAGGAGGACAACATGAGCCAGCACCCATTTTCGATACAGGTGACTCGGTGAACCTTTGTTTCCCATCATGTCCCTTTTCTCTAGCACTCAAGTGCCCCTGCAGCCCGCCCCGACACAGCCTGGCAGCAGGTGCTTCTCCTGCAAGGGAAGCAGCCAGGCCCTGTGCCCTGTATGCAATAAACAAGACTGGGCTGTGCCCCTCTCCTGCAGGCAATCAGCACAGGCCCTCAAGCATGAGATTTAATTGCTTGTTCATTATTTTAGCTTGCAGGGGCTACAAGGAAGTATGGCATTTCTGAGCACACCATCCAAGGGAACCCTGGGAGCTGTCAGATTAAAAAATAATAACAGAAACGAGAAAGGAGCCTGTCTTTAGCCAAATGGCTTCAGGTACCTGTGACTCAATGCAAGGGCCCCCATCAAAACCCATGGCAGCCCCTCCCTGTTTGTTCTGCCCTTTTCAATTCTGTCTGAGCGGGGAGGAGAATGCCACAAAGAGACGAGAATTTGAACTCGCAGCCCCCGAGTGCACCAATGTGCTTTTTCTGCCTGATTGTGTACTTAAAGCACCTGTAAAGTCAATAATTTCCCATGGTTTCACAGCAAAGCTAAAAGATTAAAAAAGAGACATTGTCCTTTTGAAGATGTGGAAAGTAATAAATGAGCAGGCTGAATCTTCCTTGGGTTTAAAAGCCTGTGCCGTTCTGCTTTAAGGTATCAAAAATTGGCCTTAAAATTCTTTAGTCTTGTTATACCCTGGTGCTACACAGATATTCCACAGAAGCAGGCTGATTCTCTCAACAATTTGGGACATTTTTTCTCTCAAAAAACTTGTTGGAAAAATATATATGTTAGGCACGGACTTTTGAATTAAGGCAGTTGATAAAATATAGCATTTTCAGACTGCATCTTAAGAGATGGCGTGGGAGCAAGGCGTAGAGCCTGCTAGTCCCAGCTCTACATCGAGGAACGAAGCTGAAGCGCTCAGCTCGTAGTTATATATTGTGAGCAAAAAGAGATAATTGCAGAAACCCCAGCGTACAAGTTTTGACGCAGAGCGAGATAGGCTCTAACGAGTGCATAGCCTCGAGTCCGGTCCATCCTGCGCCCCCAGCACCTGGTTCCATTTCGCGGAGCGATGCTGAGGACTATACTGTCATGATATATAATAGAAACAGAGAATCTAACATACAATAAAAAATAGCAAAGAAACATCTATTATGCTAACGAGAGAGCCTGTGATGAGCTATGACAAACTGTTGTGTATAAGATTCTGAATGAAGAATTATGACTGTGATGAAGCCTGAAAGAAATGCAGTGCTTAGGAAGTGGATAAAAGTCAATAGCAACAATTCTTGGCTTTAGATGAAACCTTGAAGGTGCACTTTTCCCCAGTGAGATGAAAAACAAGAAAATAAAAACAACCAACCAGAGACCCGTAACTCTTCTGGTTCTGTGGCATCTGTACATTCACATGATAGAAACTTACTAAATCCCGAAGGTTTCCTGGTAAAGCCCAAGCTCCATGATGAGCTGAGAGCCCTGCCACTGCACCAGGAGAAAAGGAGTCACTAGGGAGGCTGAGGCGGGCGGGTCACGAGGTCAGGAGTTCGAGACTATCCTGGCTAACACGGTGAAACCCCGTCTCTACTAAAAATACAAAAAATTAGCCAGGTGTGGTGGCGGACACTTGTGGTCCCTGCTACTCGGGAGGCTGAGGCAGGAGAATAGAGTAAACCCGGGAGGCGGAGCTTGCAGTGAGCCGAGATCATGCCACGGGACTCCAGCCTGGGTGACAGAGCGAGACTCCGTCTCAAAAAAAAAAAAAAAAAAAAGAAAAAAAAAAGAAAAGAAAAAGAAAAGGAGTCACTAGGCTCTAGAAGGAGAAGAGAAAAGCCTCTTTCCTCCCTCCTATTCTAAAAGAGAAGAAAAAACCCGGACAGCCAGATACAAGCAGCCTTGAAAAATCACTCTACAGGAGAAAAGACAGGAAGAATGTCATCGAGAAAGAAGGCCAGGAGAGGATGCCACAAAGGTGCCTTTTCTCCCTCCTCTCTTTCCACCTTTCCCATAGTCGCCTCTTCCTCTAAACCATCCCCACTTAACTCTCTCCAGATTCTACTCTCCCACTGGAGCCTGACACATTTCCCAAAAGCAGATTTGAAAAAAGCATGGGTCTCAGGCTCTGTCACATCCAACTCATTCTTATGTGCCAGGGAGATAGAGAGCGACATTTTGTGTGTCTGTCGGATTATGATTCACCATTTGGACATAGAGAATGTTCTCAACAGCGAGATTCCCCTCATGTGGGCACCCTCGTGCTTCAGCTAGGTGCTTACAGGTAAATAGTTACTCAAACATCGTCATGTAGCAAATTTGGTTTCCAAACCTTGAATTAGAGAGACTCAGGCATGTACCAAGGAAACGTCTAGCTATGTTCTTCTCCAGTCTCTCAGCGGGCTGCAGGTCTTAGCTATGTTTTATTGGTATCACTGGGGTGTGCTGGGGTTTTGTTTGAATGGCTCAACCTGGCTGCAATCATTGAATGAGCCGACCCGATCGCTCTGCCAGTGTCTGCATTGTCTGCTTCAAAAGTCAGGCTCACCAGAGACAGCAATTTCTATTTGTTTGTTTGTTTGTTTGTTTGTTTGTTTGAGACAGAGTATCGCTCTGTCACCTAGGCTGGAGTGCAGTGGCGTAATCTTGGCTCACTACAACCTCCGCCTCCAGGGTTCAAGCAGTTCTCCTGCCTCAGCCTCCTGAGTAGCTGGGATTACAGGTGCACACCACCACACCTGTTTAATTTTTGTATTTTTAGTAGAAACGGGGTTTCACCTTGTTGGTCAGGCTGGTCTTGAACTCCCGACCTCGTGATCCGCCTGCCTCGGCCTCCCAGAGTGCTGGGATTACAGGCATGAGCCACCATGCCTGGCCAGAGAGAACAACTTCTTAGTGGAAAGAATTTGTTATCAGTTTAGGCCACAAGCCTGAATCTTTGAAACAGCATGACTCAGATAGTTCATCATTCAGAGAATTAAGGTTTTGCATCCCTCGGTTCTAAGTGACGTTTTCTTCCTCTTTTGAGGACAGCAGAATTAAGTTACCAGAGCCATCTCATCGGTCATTCATTTAGTATTTACCACACCTACTATGTGCAAGAGGCAGTGGGAAGTAGAAAGATTAGAAAGAAAAACTCCTGCCATCCAAGGGGTTAGTAGCTTACAGATCCTAGAATCACACAACTTAGAAAAAAAAGTTGAAGATTATATAGAGAATCCAAGGGCTTTATTTACAGATGAAGACTGAACTATTCTGTAACTCCTGTGGTAAACTACAGAGGCAATTCTCAAACTCATGTCTTCTGACTCAAAGAAGGACTGTGCCTTTCCATTCTGTTTCTAACAACGAAGAAGCTCCTGCATTCCCGGATCCCAGAGGCCTATATGGTCTGGAAAGCTGGTGTCGTGGTCATCAGTCAAAAGCACACACACCCCTCGCTGCATACGTACACCATGGCCAGCTCACACCTGGAGGTTTGGACACGTTCACACACTTACGTAATCCTCACAATAAGTGTTTGAGGCAAGAATTGGCATTCAGGATGTAAGCTGGAGAAGCTGAGTGGAGTGTTAAATAACCCATTCTAGGTTAAAGGGTCCCCGTGGTGAATTGAGGACTCAAAACTCAGTCTGTTCTCTGCCCCTACACACCAGTAGCCTCAATTGCCAACTCGTTTGGTTATTCCCTGTTACAGACTGAATGTTGTGTCTCTCTCCCAAAATGCACATGTTAAAACCCTAATCCCCAAGGTGAGAATATCGAGAGGTGAGGCCTTTGGGGGTGATTAGGGTGAAGCCCCATGGTGGGATTAGAGTTTTTGTTAGAAGAGACACAACAGAGATGATTGTTTCTCTTCAGCCATGTGAGCACAGGACAAGACGTCCATCTACAAACCGGAAAGGGGGCCCTCACCAGACACCAAATCTGCTGCTGCCTTGACCTTGGACCTCCTAGCCTCCAGAAGTATAAGAAATAAATGTTTGTGGCTGGGCGCAGTGGCTCACACCTGTAATACCAGCACTTTGAGAGGCCGAGGCAGGTGGATTACTTGAGATCAGGAGTTTGAGACCAGCCTGGCCAATACAGTGAAATCCCATTTCCACTAAAAATACAAAAATTAGCCAGGCATAGTGGCACACGCCTGTAACCCCAGCTACTCGGCAGGCTGAGGCAGGAGAATTGCTTGAATCCGGGAAGCCGGGGTTGCATTGAGCTGAGATCTCGCCACTCCACTCTAGGCTGGGCGACAGAGTGAGACTGTGTCTCAAAAAAGAAAAAAGAAAAAAAAAGAAATGTTTGTTGTTTGAGCCAGTCCGTGATATTCTGCTATAGCAGGCCAAACTGATTCATACACTCCCTTTGTTTCATCTTCATGTATTTCTGGCATCCTCGTTTGTACCAAATAATGGAATCTTAGAATTTTAGAAATGGAAGTGTTCTCAGAGTCCATGTCATCCAGATCTCTCACTTTACAAGTGAGGCAACTGGTCCAGCGACTCATCTGTGCTCATGTCAGGAGAGCCATGCAAGCTCTAGAGGGCACACACAGAGAGAGACAAGCCGAGATCCTGTCCCGGCAGGCACTAGTCTCTCCATGGTTTGGTACAACACGGGTGTCATCCTGGTTTTCCTAAGCCTTAGCAGCCAGTGGATGTTAATAAGGTCACATTATTAATAAAAATAAGAATGAATAGGCTGGGCGCGGTGGCTCACGCCTGTAATCCTAGCACACTGGGAGGCCGAGGCAGGCGGATCACCTGAAGTCAAGAGTTTGAGACCAGCCTGGCCAACATGGTGAAACCCCGTCTCTACTAAAAATACAAAAATTAGCCAGGCATGGTGGCAGACACCTATAATCCCAGCTACTCGAGAGGCTGAGGCAGGAGAATCGCTTGAACCCAGGAGGCAGAGGTTGCAGTGAGCTGAGATCACGCCATTGCACTCCAGTCTGGGGGACAAGAGTGAGACTTCGTCTCAAAAAAATAATAATAATAAAATAAGAAGAATGAATAAAAAAGTAACTAACTTGACATAGGAGCCATACATATGCACCTGTCTACTACAGAGCCTCCCACCCCTCTCCAAGTCCTCACGTGGGTTTTCTGGAGTCCCGTGGTCTCTCAACCACCCCTATCTGTACTCAACACCCCAGACATCATTTGAGTGTTTTCCTCAATCATGACCGTAGCTGCTCAGACCTTCTCTGTCAGCATCTGCTTCCCCTGAAAAGATTTCTTTCTTATGCCTTTCTGTCTGAGTCCACAGTGTCTGAATGAAGGTCCTTGGTCTTCAAGGAACCAAGACTACACTGAGATCCATTCTTGGGAAGTGCCTCTCCTTCAACCTCCGGTATCACTCATCCATAAACACCAACACTATTTGCCTCTTTGTGTATCATAAAGTTCCCCATTGAAACAGCCCCTTAAACTCCAGTCCTGAAAACAAACCCACTGGGCTACAATAAGAACCAGTTTTAGACACAGACATCTTCCCATTTCCACTTGACCCCAGGTATTCTCTGCCAAACTACAATTCCTCCAGGAAATCAGCATCTAGCAGCACCCCCACCAACCCATGGAGGTTTGTTTTGTTTTGTTTTGTTTTTTGAGACAGGTCTCACTCTGTCACCCAAGCTGGAGTGCAGTGGCGCAATTATAGCTCACTGCAGCCTGGACCTCTCTGGGCTCAGGTGATCATTCATGGGGCAGGTTTGAAGAGATCTGAAGCCCAAGATAGACTCAGGCTGGAATTCCCACTATATACAGATCACTTGATTTAATTTAAATGTGTCTTAAATTTTACAAATGATGCAACAGAATGAAAGATGTAATTCAACAAAACTTGTCCAAGAGGTCCTTGGTATTTTCTCTCTTCTGGAAATCGTCGATGAAAAAGCATGTTATATGAGCTAGCAGAACTCGGTCTTTTAAGGACAAAAAGGTCATTTAATTGCACAATAAGAAGCCTACTGTGGGCAGAAAACAACTCTCTGTTTATTGCATATGTCAAATTATTTAGGTATCTATGAGAGAAAGGTGGAGGTACCAAAAACCTAGGCTATGTGTAATCATTGAAATTGAGTATCAAATTGTGCTCTACGTTTCCTGGAAGCCAAGATAAAGAGTAAAATAAGTAAGTTATATAGTCCTCCACTATTATTCATTTCATAGAGTACCACAGCATCTGGTCTGGTCTAACAGCCAAAAGCCTATTATCACATAAATAAATGAATTAATTACCTGGGTCTCTAAATAAAGGGAATAAATCACCCTAGACAACAAGGTCTTGGAGGGTCTCGTCTGGGTGGTCCCCACCACATGGCCCGCAACAGTTTTCCATAATAGTCAGAAACAGATTTCATCTGACTCCTTTTTTTTTTTTTTTTTTTTTGAGTCAGAGTTTCGCTCTTGTTGTCCAGGCTGGAGTGCAATGGTGCGATCTCGGCTCACTGCAACCTCTGCCTCCCGGGTTCAAGCGACCCTCCTACCTCAGCCTCCCAAGTAGCTGGGATTACAGGTGTGTGCCACTATGCCCCGCTAATTTTGCATTTTTAATAGAGATGGGGTCTCACCATGTTGGTCAGGCTGGTCTCGAACTCCTGACCTCAGGTGATCCACCCACCTTGGCCTCCCAAAGTGCTGGGATTACAGATGTGAGCCGTCACGCCTGGCCCTCATCTGACTTCTTATGCAAACTACAAGAAGAAGTCACATTGCTTTCTTTCCTATCGTTTTGAGAAGGTGTTTGTACAAAGACCTCCTGCTGTGAACACTGCTCGTTCTGCCTCTGATGGGCCCAGCTTCCTGGATGGACCACACATGCTACCAGGCATGGCTTATGAGACCCTTGAGCCTGGCTTATGATGACCCTTGGTGTTCACTTTCCTCATCATTTTCAGCCTGGGCCAGCTTGTCTGTCTCTCTTGGACATAGGAAGGTACCTTGTTAACCTCTTTTTACCCTCTCCCATAACCAGCGCACAAAAAGATACTTGGATCCTGGGTCATTGTTCCCTGACCATGGGCTTTGTCGAGATTAGAAATAACTGATTCTTTCAAAGAGAATGCCTGCATTAACCAAATATACTCTAAAGATATGTAGCAGATGCTACATTTGTAATCATCATAAAGCTGAAAGGAAAAAAACACTGCAAACATACTGAAACAATTCAGAAATATTCATTCCTGACTTTAGGCTGGGAAAAACATTCTTTGTGCACCATATAGTTGGTAAGACAACATTCTGAGGCCCACGTTTTAGTTAGTTACCAACTCCTAGAAGCCAATGGAAAATCACATCCTTGATGTGTAAAATAACTGAGAAAAAGGGTGTAGAGCCTCATAAAATACCTGCGCTTAATCTGGACCAGCCAGGAGCAAGGCTTGAAATCCTCTTACTGAGCAAAATGAAGGAATGCACACTTACCTTTTGAGGCACAAAATAAAAGAAACCTATAAAATTTGTGTGGCACAGTGTCCCAGAAATCGATTATGTAATTCTTAGAGCAAAAACCTGCTTATAATCTGCTGTTTAACATAATTTTTAAGGGTTGTAAAAGGTTTATTAAAATCTTACCTTATGGTCAAGCTGATTAAGATTAAACACATTTGTCTATAAGGTTTTATTAAGATTTGGGTTTAACATAAATAGTACGTTAATGTGAAGGTGAAATTTGGCTTATTCGGTATAAAAATCATACAGGGAGTACTGCCAAATATGAAATGGTATTTGGCTTTCTTTGGGCTATATTTGCATAAATATATTATTGGGATGTGATCCGAAATAATGAGAAACTCCTATAATTCTGATATGACTTAGTGTATGTTACTAAGAATTATAAGAAAAGCCTGTTGTACTTTCATTCCAATGTTCAATTTATCGAAAAACTGACATAATATCCCTGTAATTTTAGTCAATATTTTCACATAGATAATTTCTTCTATGAGATTAATATTTCACAGACCTTTAGCAACTTACCTAAACCTTCAACTTTATCCTAAAACATTCCTTTAACTCTTTAAACTTAGACAAGAAATCCATATTCCCATGCCTTTTTATAATCTTTTACCAAACGTACATTCTACTTCCCTTACACACCTTGAAGGTAAAATTGTTTCTTCAGTAGTCACAATTACATGTTACAATGTTAACTCTTTTTTGTTTGTTTGTTTTGAGATGGAGTCTTGTTCTGTCTCCAGGCTGGAGTGCATACAACATTAGCTCTTAGCAACTTTTATTTTTGGTGAAAAACCTGGTTAGTAAGTGATTTTAATTATGTACCAGGTATGGAGCCTAGGACCCAGACAAAATAAAGATAAAGGACTCATTCCCTAAGGCAGGAATTGAACCCTGAGCCTGGGCTGCCACTGTGAAAAGAGAAAGCATCACTACATGGTTGCAAGGTCAGGCTCCCCAAGACATACAAGACAAAAGGGAAATCTCATCCAGTTTTGTTTTTAGGGACCTTCAGCAAAATTTATAACTGACCAGTTTGCTGGGCCATCTTGGACAGTGGGCTTACAGGTGTCAAGACCATATTCCATCCTACGATATCCCTCTTTATGGCAGAACAATACAGAAAGACACACAAAGCACACCAGATTCACTATAGCTTAGGACTAGCCTCACAAATCCTTTTCTCCATTAATCTAAACTTTACAGAGGAGATAAACAATGATTTTTACAATTCATTCAACCAGTTTGCACACACACAGAGACAGAGAGAGAGAGAGAGACAGAGGCAGACAGAGAGAGAGAGAGGAAGCATTGCTTGAGGCAGGGTGAGGAAGGCAAGGTGCACAGGGAGGCCAGAGAAAGACCCACCCATTGCAGTGACACTGAAAAGTTCAGGTGGCTGCTTGTCAGTAGAAAAGAGATATTTTCCAGCAGTCTCATCAGCTCTCGAGTTTCCCCTTTTAGGGAGAAAAAAGCTCCCCATGTCCCACAATCCTGTATGTGCCTAATCCTGTCACCCACAGCCCTTAGTAAAGAGTTCAAGGCAGATTAATCTAAAGAGAATAGCAGTTAACATCTCATAATACCAAACCCATTCTTAGCCAAAAGGAACTTTACTGAAAGGGGCTTCTAACCCCTTAAATCTTAAAAGGGACTCTAACCCTTCTAAGTTGGGCCTTTAACCCAAGATAGGTCAAGTGTCCATGCTTTTTATGAAGGGTGGCCTCTAACCCACTCTGTCTTAGGAGAGCCTCTAACTCCCCTAAGTTGGGCCTCTAACCCAATTCCATCTTTACCTGGGTTCCCCACCACTTACCCAGAGTTGGCCAATCAGTGCTGTGGTCTATTTCCTTTGGGTCGGGAGGTTTCTTCAGCATTGTCCCCTCAGGGTTCACCAGCAAGATGTTACTGGCCCCCACCACTTACCGAAAGTTAGCCTTTGGGTGGGGGTTTTCTGGACTGCAGTCCCTTCAGTGGTCACCAGAAAGATGCTACAGGAGAGGAGTCCCAATCCAGACCCCAAGAGAGGGTTCTTGGATCTCGTGCAAGAAAGAATTCAGGACGAGTCTGTGGAGTACAGTGAAAGCAAGTTTATTAGCAAAGTAAAGGAATAAAGAATGGCTTCTCCACAGACAGAGCAGTCCTGAGGGCTGCTGGTTGCCCATTTTTACGGTTGTTTATTGATGATGTGCTAACAAGGGGTAGATTATTCTTGTCTCCCCTTTTTAGACCATATAGGGTAACTTCTTGACATTGCCATGGCATTTGTAAACTGTCATGGTGCTAAAGGGAGTGCAGCAGTGAGGACGACCAGAGGTCACTCTCATCACCATCGTGGTTTTGGTGGGTCTTAGCCAGCTTCTTTACTGCAACCTGTTTTATCAGCAAGGTCTTTAAGACCTGTATCTTCTGCCAGCCTCCTCTTTCATTCTGTGACTGAGAATGCCTTAACTTGCTGGGAATGCAGCCTGGTACGTCTTAGCCTCATTTTACCAAGCCCTTATTCAAGATGGAGTTGCTCAGGTTCAAACACCTCTGACAGTAGTTTTTAACTCTTAGTAACCCTTATTTCTAGTGAAAACTCTAGAAAGTAATTTTGAACTGTTTCATATCAGTTATTTGTAGACAAAACCATTTTATAATTTTTTAGATAGTTCTTCAAATTATTTTATTATCAGATCTAAATATATTTACTTTATATAGAAATAATATGTCAAGGTATATAGACTTAAATGCATGTTTAATAATGAATACTTCAGTATCTTAACTTGAACATGACTTATCTTATGATGTTTTTATTACTTAATTTAACATAACATGAGTCTAGGATTTTAAATCACTGAAAAGAACTTTCAGACTATGACACAGGCAGCCTCCCTAATGTCTCCTCTCAGTCATTCTAAGTCCCAAGAAGCATGTGCCACCCATGAGGACTATGAAGGTCAGGGCCTGTCTGAGTCCATCAGGACAGAAGCCAGAGTTGTGAAGACTATACTTGGAGGATCCAGCCCCTCCCACGATAGCCAGGAGGCAAAACAGGGAAAGCAGAGGAAGAAGGGGCCATATTGGGCTTGCAGCTGGTGGTCTAGGCACTAAGAATGCGTCTCCAGATGTCATCTTGGCCACCTATCCAGATCCCTGAATCCAGAGACTCTAAACCAAAGATATAAGCTCACAATCAAATCAAGCGAGAATCTAATTATATTTTACTGATAGTTTTGAAGCCATTTCTATTTTACCAACAAATTAAAAACTAGCTTTATTTACCAGATATCACATACACATAACACATATAGACATACAAACAAACAGAAGCGGATCCTATAGCTTTTGCCAGTTTTAAATAGTTTTCTTTTCTCCATTTGGTGTATCAGCCTTTCTATTACCTATTTCATTTCCCTAAAGCAATTGTTAACTAGGCATCAAATTTGCATTTATGAAGAGAGGTCTTGCCACGATCCCCAGTTGCTATGAGAGGAAAATGGACACAATCCCTTAGGTGAAACAAAAAAACATGTATATTTCATAAGCACAGAGCTAAGATTCTTGGCCTAAGTATTGATTCACCATTTGCTCAAATCAAGGGGAAAAAGACTGCTCAAGTAAAAGTTCACTTAAGACAGACAGAAAAGCACCTTAAATAAAGGCATTACTTATTATTTAAATTTCAAAGAGTGGTTAGAGTTTCTATTGTACATAGGCAGACATCCTTAAAAATTGAGATTTCTGGCCGGGCGCGGTGGCTCAAGCCTGTAATCCCAGCACTTTGGGAGGCCGAGACGGGCGGATCACAAGGTCAGGAGATCGAGACCATCCTGGCTAACACAGTGAAACCCCGTCTCTACTAAAATACAAAAAACTAGCCGGGCGAGGTGGCGGGCGCCTGTAGTCCCAGCTACTCGGGAGGCTGAGGCAGGAGAATGGCGTGAACCTGGGAGGCGGAGCTTGCAGTGAGCTGAGATCTGGCCACTGCACTCCAGCCCGGGTGACAGAGCAAGCCCCGTCTCAAAAAAAAAAAAAAAAAATTGAGATTTCTTTTATAGATGTAAATTTCTTTTACAAAAGAGTTTCAAGGCAGCCAATTAAATTCCAGAAAAATGCATTTTATTTCAATAGGGTGTCCTCTTTAATGTAGCCACTGTTTCTTAGTTAAAAGTACTGAGTTCAGGGTGGAACCCATTAGGGAACAACGCCAAGAAAGCATCCTCTATGCCTGACCTCCCACATGGATAGGTCTGAACAAGAAGCAAGCCTATTTTACCTGAGGGCCTAACTTGTATAAATACCTTATCTAGGATAACTTTCTTTCCACCTTTATGGTGGAATAGTAACTAAGCAGAGATAAGCAGATTTAATTTTTCTTATCAATTAGTTTCTTAAGAGTTTTATTTGCCTTTCCTAAAATCTTTAAATAAAAATATTGAAATCTTTTTAGAAGCTTCCGCACAGCAACAGACATCCCTAGATGAGACTAATTCAGGAGCCCTCATTTTCAAATGCATTTCTTCAGTGCAGTGGTGTTTATTTGGAACCTTCCACGGTAAATTATCTTTAGTAAGATTTCACCATTTCTGTAAGACTTGCTGCTTCTGAGGCCTAATACTTACGCATTGTGAAAGGAAAATAAATCTTGGGGCCCCCAAATCACTAAGCTAAAGGGAAGCGTCAAGCTGGGAACTGCTTAGGGCCAACCTACCTCCCATCCTATTCAAAGTTACTCCTAAGCTCACTGAGATAAATGCATATCTGATTGCCTCCTTTGGAGAGGCTCATCAGAAACTCAAAAGAATGCAACCATTTGTTTCCTATCTACCTATGACCTGGAAACCCCCTGCTGGCTTTCCAGACCGAACCAATGGTCATCTCACATATGCTGATTGATGTCTCCTGTCTCCCTAAAATGTATAAAACCAAACTGTGCTCTGACTACCTTGGGCACTTGTCATCAGGACTGCCTCAGGCTGTGTCACAGGTGTACATCCTCAACCTTGGCAAAATAAACTTTCTATATTAATGGAGGCCTGTCTCAAATATTTGGGGTTCACAGCATGTATAAGCCAGAAGGTACTCAGTTCTTCCAAAACTAAGGGTTCCATCTTTATGTGAAATATTGGCTTTGGAGATCAGGTTCCCTTAATCAACTTGGCTAATGATTTTTTTTTTTTTTTTTCCTATCTAAGCCTGCAAGAAAAATGAAAGAGGAGAATAGCAAAATCCCCATGAATTTCCAAAAGCCAAATTTTACACCCCCTGCAATATTGCCATTTACTACTGGTTTCTTTCTGACCCAGTCAGATATAAGAGGCCTATAACTGGATCCAGGCCAGTTAATTATCAGATCCAATCTGATCCTGGGCCTAGTCTAGTTTCTGTGGTGACTTCCAAACCCAGTTTGGGTCAGAAATTTGCTCAAAGACATTGGAGACCCCAAAACACAAATCTGTGGAGCTTCAGAATCTAGGAGAGAACTTGCCACGATCCCCAGTTGCTATGAGAGGGAAATGGACACAATGGTGTGGGCAAAAAGAGTAAAACTCTGTAAAATATTCTCAGAGATTTATTCTGAGCCAAATATGAGTGTCCGTGGTCCGTGACACAGCCCTCAAGAGGTCCTGAGAACATGTGGCCAAGGTGGTCGGGGTGCAACTTGGTTTTATATACTTTAGGGAGGCATGAGACAGCAATTAAATACATTTAAGAAATACATTAGTTTGGTTCAGAAAGGCGGGGCAACTCAAAGCGGGGAGCTTCCAGACTATAGGTAAATTTAAACATTTTCTGGTCGATAGTTGATTGAGTTTATCTGAAGACTGGAGATCAATAGAAAGAAAATGTTTAGGCTAGGATAAAGGATTGTGTGACCGGGTGCAGTGGCTCACACCTGTAATTCCAGCACTTTGGGAAGCTGAGGCAGGTGGATCACCTGAGGTCAGGAGTTCGAGACCAGCCTGACCAACATGGTGAAACCCCATCTCTACTAAAAATACAAAATTAGCTGGGCCTGGTGGCACATGCCTGTAATCCCAGCTACTTGGGAAGCTGAGGCAGGAGAATTGCTTGAACCTGAGAGGCGGAGGTTGCAGTGAGCTGAAATCGTGCCATTGCACTTCAGCCTGGGCAACAAGAGTGAAACTCTGTCTCCAAAAAAAAAAAAAAGGGTAAAGGATTGCGGAAACCAAGTTTTATTGTGCAGGGGAACTGTTGGATAGCCGACTTCAGAGACAGCAGGCTGTAAAATGTTTCTTATCCAACCTAAAAGGATGCCTGGCTCTTAGTTGATTATTCCCTGGATCTGGAAAAGAAGGAAGGAAAAAAAAAAAGGGGGTGTGGGGGGAGGGGATTCTCTGCAGAATGTGGATTTTTTCCACAAGGGACAGCTTTTCAGGACCATTTCAAGATATGACAAAGAAACGTGTTTTGGAGTAAAATATTTTGATTTTCTTCCTTGTTATGCCAGAGTCAGATTGGAAAGTCAGTCACGATATACAGAATTAAATAAACCCCATCTGATAAGAATTTAGGGTTTATAGGGCATGACTCCCCAGACCCCTTAGATAGGAATTTGAGCAAGATAAAAAATACCAGAGCTTAGTCCTCAGTGGGTCCGGTGGGTAGCTTGCTTAGTCACTCAGCACTCACGGGGATCATCAGAGGATCTATTTGGATCCCACTTCTGATGCCATCTATTAAATGAAAAAACTTCAGCTGAATTAAATTTAAGAGTTTAATTTAGCAAAGAATGATTTGTGATTCAGGCAGCCTCCTGAGCCGGAGTAGGCTCAGAGACTCCAGCGCAGCCACGTGGTAGAAAACTTATAGACAGAAAAAGGAAAGTGACGTGCAGAAAACAGATGTGAGGCACAGAAACAACCAAATTGGTTGCAGCTCGGTGGGAGTTTGTCTTATTTGAACATCGTTTGAACAGTTAGCCCTCGATTGGCCAAAACTTGGTGATTGGCACAAAAGTAGGCTTCAGTCTGTTTACATCTTCACTTAGGTTATAGTTCACTATGTACAGAGAAACCTTTAGGCTGAACTTAAAATATGTTAAAAGGCAGCGTTAGTCTAAACTTGATTTACCAATATAAAGACTTGAGGCAAAGAGAATTTAATAACTTGTTCAAGATCACAGAGAGATGAGAAACTCCGAATAACCCTCAAGTACTCGGGCTCCAGACTGGATGCTGTTAACCTCCCCTAGACTCTCATGTCTACATTGCTTTTGGCCTATAACTTTTTTATGTGTGTGCATAAGATTGTGAACTTCTTTTCAGTGATAGCCTTGTATTCTTATTTTATTACACTTTTTAGTTCTTTTTGAGTACAGCCACACCACTCTGAACACGCCCGCTCTTGTCTCATCTTGGAAGCTAAGCAAGGTCGGGCCTGATTAGTACTTGGATGGGAGGAATAGATCTTGAATTTTATAAATAGCACTCAGACATCTATTTTTATGCTTATTTTTTAATGTCTTGATAAAATATTTGACTACTATTACATTCTTGGGAAAAATCTTTTTCTTGTGTCATGCTTTTAATAATCACTAGATTTTGTTTGCTAAAATGTTATTTAGAATTTTGCATGTATTTTTCATTGGCCTGTGATTTTACTTTTCATATAACATCTTTTTATATAGCATTTTTTCACTCCCTTCAGCAACATTTCTCCCCACTTGCTGTTGTTATGATACTGGCAGCCTGGGGGAGGTTCCTGAATGCCAGTGGGACCTTGACCCCAGGGCCGTCCAGGCTCTTGACACTGTCATGAGGATGGATTCAAGGGCAATAGTGAAAGTCAGGAAATAGTGAAAGTACAGAGATTTACTGTAAAGGGAAAAGTAGACATTTCAGAAAAGAGAGTGCAGTTGTACTCAAGAGAGAGACATGTACAAGCAGGTTTTACCTTTCTGGGCCCCTTCAACCAAGGGGTTGCATATTCATGAAAATTCCTGGCAAAGGTGGAGATTTCTCAGGTCTGTGATTGCCACCCATTTTTAACCAAATATTCTCAGAACTGCCATGGCACTAGCGGGTGTGTAATGAGCATATAATAAGGTCCTAGTGAAACCGAGGTCAAATCCAGCGCCATGTTGGGTTCAGTTGGTCTTAGCCAGCTTGGCCCACGCCCTGTGTTTTAGGTCTTATTAGCCCTTAGCCTCTGCAAATATTTCAACAGTTTCCTTTTGCTAGTCATCTGAAACTGCTGCCTGGATCATCTACTCTCCTGTGACCACCCTGATTTATCCCTGTCTCAGTCTTTGTAATTTTTGCTATTCCAGTGGGTGGCAAAAAATACTTCGTTTTTGCTTTCATTTGTACTTCTTTGCTGATGAAAGATGTTGAACACCTTTTCATGTACTTATTGGGCATTTATATATGTTATCTTAAGAACTACCTTTCAAAACTTGTTTCTATTATTATTCAATTACTTGTGTTTCATATTTGTAGGAATTCTTTGTATAGTCTTGATACAAGTCCTTAGTAAGATTTAAGTATTATGATTGTATTCTCTCAGTCTGTGGATTAACTTTTCATTTCCTAAATGGTAATTTCGCATAAGCAAAAATTTAATTTTAATGAAATTCATTTTATTACTTTGTTTCTTTAAGATGGAATTTTTGACGCATCAATTTGACCCGCCAACAGTTTTAGTTTTTCAAACACTAACCTAAGTATCATTGTGAGGGTAGTTTGCCAATGTGCAGATATAAGTAAGGGAGATTATTCTGGAAACTTTTGGTGAGTCTGCTGAGTGAATCAATTAGGAGGCCTTAAAAACTGGGCTTAGGTAGGAGAGAGGGAGTGAAAGTGAGAGAGAAAGAGCACAGAAGAAATTCCACTTGTGACGGACAACTTCCTATATGCATGGAGTTCATCCTCACGATCTTCCTTTCTTACTGACAGCTTTATGGATTTTGGATTGTTTAGCCATCCATCACAATGCCATGTCTGGACAATAAAAATAACTTGCATGATTTTCGGCTCTTTTGTTCACCTGCTTGTCGGATGTTGGTGCTGAGGACACCTTTGAAAGTCACACACTGAATATTGTTCAAGCCTCCATCAATCTGGGTTCTTGAATTGTTAGGGTTAACACCCACCCCCTCATGCCAGTTAGTCTTACATAAGCAAGAATTAAACTTTTCTTTGTTTAGTTACTGAAGTATGGAAGACTACCAATTACAGTAGCTATAACTATTATAATAAACACAAATATCTTGTTGAAGTTTGTCTTAGGTTGAGTTATCTGTGAAGCGGACCCCCAAAAAAGAACTTGAATGCAAATAGTTTATATGGGAGGTTATTGCAGGGTGCAGGTGATAGGGTAGTGGGGGATGAGACTATGGATGGAAAAAAAGACAATTTAGTGGGCGTTAATCAGGTTACTACTCTACTCCCTGTGGTGACTTCTAGGACAGTGTGTGGAATACCTCTCTGAGATATACAGGCAAGAAAGCTGTGTCATTGCATAAACTCTTCTTGTAGAGACATTAAGCCATTGGTCCTTTTAGCCTGTGCCTATGCATGCTCACCCCAAACACCCTGTTATGGATGAATTGTGTTTTCTCCACCCTCTCCAAATTCATGTGTTGAAACCTTAACCCTCACTGTGATTATATTTGGAGACAAAGCCTCTAAAGAGGTAAGTAAGAATAAATGAGGTCATATAGGTGGGATCCTAGTCCAATATGACTCATGTCCTTAGAAGAAGAGAAAGAGACCCTAGGGACGCACATGCATGGAGAAAAGGTCACAGGACGACACAGAGACAAGGATCCATCTGCAAGCTGAAGAGACCAACTCGGAAGAAACCAACTCTGCTTTATACCTTGATCTTGGACTTTCTGCCTTCAGAACTGTGAGAAAAATCTGTTTCTTAAGCCATTCAGTCTGGGCAGCCCTAGCAAACTAATACACCTACTCCTACAGCACAAGAAAGCACGCAGGCTGAGAAGTGCAAGTCTTTATAGTAAGCAGCATGAGAATGCAAAGGATGGGTGAGGTCATGCCAGGGCTGACTTGAGCCCCCAGGCACTGCTCAGAGACACTAGTGCCCCATGTTAAGTTCAGGATATCCTGATAACTGGTTTGTCAAGTGGTGTCTTCTTGCAACTACCAAAACTTACAGCAAGAGGTTAGTAGACCAAGCAGCATTCTCCACTTTTGCACTTCTGCATTCCTGAGCTGTAGTTGATATGTATACTCTCCCTCCTCTGCCTGTGTTCTAGATTCCCCTCAGCCACACCCAGCAGTTCCGTACTGCTAGTGGAGCTTGCTTGCTTGCAAGCTGTGACCTGCACCCATGATGAGTCTGACTTCCTGGTGACCATGCCTTTGTCACATCATGACTTCTTCCATGCTCATTCTGGTTGTCACCAGTCAGAAACATTGAGATATTCAGTAAATAACCAGAGTTCCAGACAAACTCCACATTCCTTCTCTATATAATTGTGCCTCTGAACTCATGATAATAAGAATGAATTACCTCTGCTTTTATATTAACTCTTTTCTTTGTCTGCTGGTCTATCAGGATGAGTGGTCCAAAGTAACCAAGTAACAACTTAGTTACTGCCTGGTATAAGTGCCCACCCACCTTGCAAGACACAGGCAACCACTAATTCTGCAGGCCCACAGGTTTTGGGATTGGAAACTATTTCCTGAATGGATTACTAGAAGTTATAATGAAAGGGACCATCCCTTCTTGCCAGGTCTGTCTTGCAGACCCTGGCCGATTGATGGATGAAAGGAGTACTCAGACACAGGTAGGCAGTGTAAGAGCAGCTAGAGGACTCACTAGTGGCCAAAGAGTGAGCAGTCTCGAACAGCCAGAGCTGCTTGCTTTTATTCAGTATAGATATAATGCTGAAAGCCTGGAGCAAACACAATTTGCAGGTAATTAACATTACTGTTCCCCCTTTTAGGGAGCAGTCACATGCATGGATGATCAAAAGTCAGTTTCTGAACAACATAAGTAAACAAGCCTATTTAAGATAAATTCCCTTACACTCTCTTGTACCTATTCCTTGCCCTCCCCTGAGCTTCTTCCACCACTCTGACAGATCTCCTACCCCTCATTCTATTCTTTGGTTTCTGGTCCACGTGAAAATAAACAAAGATCACACAAACGAGATCAAGCAGAGGCTTGTTATTCACAGATTTATATAGCAGGGGAGGCCGCCAACATCACTAGAATCCCTCAAGTTGGCAAAGACTCAATGGCAGGCAGGGGAATGGGAAAGTTTTACAGTAAACAAAAAGGGAAGATTTCAGGTATCCTCTGATAAGAGGTTGTTGGCCCAAGGTAGCTGGAGGTGGGCTAACTAGGGTCCTGGGTGATTGGTTTGGGGAGCATATTTGGCTTTCTCTAGTTGTCCAAAGTTATAAAGGTGGCAAAAATTAAGGAAGCTGGAAGTTCTTAATTAAGTCCTGTTTTGGGCTGATTGTTAACAGAGCTTATTTGGTTTCCTGGACTGGCTGCTGCAGACTATGGGTCAATGTCCTGTTTTTATATACAGTCTGGCCATTGTGCATTCATAGATCCAGTTTATCATCCATGTATTCTAGTTAGTGGGGACCATGTGATGGCCATTTTCACTCAAAGTATGAAAATGCACCTTTGAGGACAGAGCCAAAACGTTGGAAGGTGTCATCACCAGGTCAACACCATAGCTTTTTTTTTTTTTAAAGAAAAGAGACCAATCCAATATGACTCTTATAGGCAGAAAGGTTTTGATTGATATGGTCAATGGATGGATCCCACTGCCATATGTTCATTGTTGCACTTCTTTTTACCATAAAGTTGGTCCTTCAGGTTTAGGCATTATTCTACAGGATTTTATATTCATAAATCAGATCCCCTATGAGCCCCTGAATAGTGTGGACTACCCCAAAAGTTGCAGGCTTGGAAACTATTCCATACGTGAAATAGCTGTCAATTCCTGTAAGAACAAATTATTGCTGTACGTATCAAAAACATTTATTTTGCTATGCAGAAGCTCTTTAGTTTAAGTCTCATGTGTCTATTTTTGGTTCTGTTACAATTGCTTTTCAGGACTTAGCCATAAATTCTCTACTAAGTCCAATGTTGAGAAGAGTATTTCTCAGGTTATCATCTAGGATTTTTATAGTGGGAAGTCTTACATTTAAATAGTTGATTCATTTTGAGTTAATTTTTGTATATGGTGAAAAGTAGGGGTCCAATTTTACTCTTTGACATTTGGCTAGCCAGTTATTCTAGCACCATTTATTGAATAGAGAGTCCTTTCCTCATTGCTTGTTTCTATCAGCCTTGTCAAAGGTTGTGGGTGTGTGGCTTTATTTCTGGGTTCTCCATTCAGCTCCATTGGTTTATGCATCTGCTTTTGTACAGTGCCATGCTATTTTGGTTACTGTATCCTTATAGTGTAATTTGAAGTCAGGTAGTGTGATGCCTCCAGCTTTGTTCTTTTTGCTTAGGATTCCTTTAGCTATTTTGGGCTCTTTTTTGTTCCATATGCATTTTATAATAGTATTTCTAATTATCTGAAGAATAACATTGGTAGTTTGATAGGAATAGTGTTGAATCTGTAAATTGTTTTGGGCAATATGGCCGCTTTAACAATAGTGATTTTTCCAATCCTTGAGAATGGAATGCTTTTCTATTGATTTGTATTGTCTCTCATTTATTTCAGCAGTGTTTTGTAGTTCTTCTCATAGAGATCTTTCACCTCCTTGGTTAGTTGTATTCCTAGGTATTTCATTTTCCTTTTGACTATTGCAAATGGAACTATGTTCTCGATTTGATGCTCAGTCTAAACATTATTGGTATACAGAAATTCTACTAAATTTTGTACATTGATTTTGTATCCTGAAATTTTACTAAAGTCATTTATCTAGGTAGTGTTTGGCAGAGTCTTCAGGATTTTCTAGGTATAGAATCATATCATCAGCAAAGGGAGATAGTTTAACTTCTTCTTTTCCTATTTGGATGCCCTTTATTTCTTTCTCTTTCTTGAATGCTCAATCTAGGACTTCCAGGACTAGGCTGAGCAGGAGTGCTGACAGTGGGCATCCTTGTCTTACTCCAGTTCTCAAGGAAAATTGTTCGAGCTTTTGCCAGTTGAGTAAGATACTGGCCATGGGTTTGTCACAGATGGATCTTATTATTTTGTGGTATGTTCCTCTGATGCCAAGTCTGTTTAGGGTTTTTACCATGAAGGGATGTTGGATTTATCAAAGGCTTTCTTTGTATCTATTGAGATGATTATATGGTTTTTGCTTTTAATTCTGTTTATGTGGTGAAGCACATTTATTGATTTGCATATGTTGAAACAGCCTTGCATTCCAGGAATAAAACTTTCCTAATTGTGATGTATTAACTTTTTTATATGCTGCTGGATTTGGTTTGCTAATATTTTATTGAAGATTTTTCTGTCTATGTTCATCAGGAATATTGGCCTGAAGGTTTATTTTTTCAAATCCGGATTTGCATATCTGGCTCATACTGGCTTCATGGAATGAGTTAGGGAAACAACCTTCCTCCTTGATTTTTTGGAATAGTTTTGTGTTGGATTGCTTTCAGTCTGGTAGAATTTAGCTGGGAAACCAACTGGTTCAGGGCTTTTTTGGTTGGTAGGTTTTTCATTGCTGATTACATTTCATAAGTTGATATTGGTCTATTCAGGGTAACAGTCTTTTCCTGATTCAATCTTGGAAAACTGTGTGCTTATAGGAAAGTATCCATTTCTTCTAATTTTCTAATTTGTGTGCTTAGAGTTATTCATAATAGTTTCTGAAGGTCTTTCGTATTTCTGTGGGATCAGTTATGATATTAAAAAAATCTTTTTCATTTCTGATTGTGCTTTCTTGGATCTTCTCTTCCTTTTCTTTGTTAAACTAGCTAGTGGCCTATCGATTTTATTTATTTTTTTTGAAAACCAAGTCTTGGTTTTATTGATCTTTTGTATGGATTTTTACATGTCAATTTCATTAAGTTCTTCTCTAATTTCAGTGGTTTATTTTTCTTCTGCTAGCTTTGGGATTTTCTCCACCCTAGTTCCTTTCCCTTAGTTGACCTAGTTTCTTCCTTTCCAGAGACAGATTGTTAATTTGAGTTTTTTTTAACTTCTTGATGAAGACGTTTAGGGCTATAAACTTTCCTCTTAACACTGCCTTGGCTGCATCCAGAGATTTTGGTAAGTTGTGTCCCTATTTTCATTAATTTCAAATAATTTTTTTGATTTCTGCCTTAATTTTGATGTTGACCCAGGAGTTATGCAGGAGTAAGTTATTTAATTTCATGTATTTGTATAGTGTGAGGAGATCTTGATATTGATTTCTACTATTATTTCACTGTGATTCAAGAATGTGCTTGGTATGACTTCAATCATTTTGAATTTATTGAGACTTTTTTATAATCAAGCATGTGGTTGATCTTAGAATATATTCTGTGTGCAGATGAGAAAAATGTATACTTTTTGGTTGTTGGGTGTAGTGTTCTGTAGCTGTCTGAGGTCCAGTTGGCCAAGTGTCGAGTTTAAATCCAGAGTTTCTTTGTTAACTTTCTGCCCTGATGATCTAACACTGTCAGTAGGATGTTCAAGCCTCCCACTAGTATTTTGTGCTTGTCTAAGATTTTTCGTTGGCCAAGAAGAACTTGTTTTATGAAGCTGGGTGCTCCAATGTTGGGTGCATATATATTTAGAATAGTTAAGGCTTCTTGTTGGATTGTACCCTTTATCATTATATAATGCCTTTTATTGTCCTTCTTGATTTTTGATTTAATGTCTGTTTTACCTGATATAAGTATAGTGACTCCTGCTCTTTTTTCCTTTCAGTTTGCATGGTAGAATTTTCTCCATTCTTTTACTTTGAGCCTGTGGGTGTTATTATATGTGAGACGGATTTCTTGAAGAAAACTGACATTTGGAGCTTGTCTTTTTATCAGGCTTTCCACTCTGTGACTTTTAAATAGGCATTAAGCCTATTTATATTCAAGGTTACTATTGATATGAGTGATTTTAATTTTGTCATTGTGTTAGCTGGCTGTTATGTAGACTTAATTATGCAGTTGCTTTATAGTGCTTGTGGGCTACATGCTGAAGTGTGTTTTGGAGTAGCAGACTCTTTCAATTCTATGTTTAGCACTCCCTCACCAGGTCTCCCTCATCAGGGACCTGAGGATCTGAGGACCCCCTCACCAGGTCCACTTCTGGGGATCTCTTGTAAGTCTGGTGTAGTTTAAATATATTCCCTCAGAATTTGCTTTTCTGAGAAGGATTTTATTTCCTCTTTACTTAAGAAGTTTAGTTTGGCAGCATATGAAATTCTTGGTTAGAATTTTTTTTTCTTTAAGATGCTAAAAATAGGCCCCCAATCTCTTCTGGCTTAAAAGGTTTCTGCCGAAAGGTCTGCTGTTAGCCTGATGGGTTCCCTTTGTAAGTTACATGCCCCATCTTTCTTGCTGCCTTTAAGATTTTTTCTTTTGTGTTGACTTTAGTGAATCTGATGACCACGTGCCTTGGGGATGGTTGTCTCTTACAGTATCTGGTTAGGGTCCTCTATATTTCTTGGATTTGCAGGTCAACCTCTCTAGTGAGATTAGGGAAATTTTCATGGACTACATCCCCAAATATATTTTCCAAGTTGCTTATTATTTCTTGTTCTCTCTCAAGAATGTCAATGAGTCACAGATTTGGTCTGTTTGCATAATTGCATATTTCTCAGAAGTTTAGTTCATTTTTCTTTATTCTTTTCTCTTTATTTTTGCCTGAGTTGACTCAATTACCTGTCTTCAAGCCCTGAGATTCTTCCCTCTGCTTGGTCTTTTCTGCTGTTACTACTTCTGATTGTATTTTGAAATTCTCATAGTGAATTTTTCAGCTCAAGAAGTTCAATTTGGGTCTTTCTTAAAATGGCTTCTTAGTCTTTGAACTCTTGAATCATTTTACAGAATTGCTTTGCATTCTTGAATTGAGCTTCAACTTTCTCCTGGTCTTGATAAGCTTCCTAGCCACTCAGATTCTGAATTCTATGTCTGTCATTTCAGACATTTCAGACTCATTAACCATTGCTGGGGACCTAGTGGGCCTATCTGGAGGTAAGGGAACAGTCTGGCTTTTTGAATTGCCAGAGTTCTTATGCTGATTTTTTCCCATCTGAGAAGGCTGGTGTTCCTTTAACTGTGATGGAAATCTCATACAGTCATTTGGCTTTGTTTCTGGAAGTTTTCAGAGGGCTGAGGCTCTGTACAGGATCTTTGTTGTTGAATTCTTGCCCTTGGTTTATCAACAGGGAGAATTTGCAGAGTGACTTTTTGTTCTTGTTGCAGTTTGGGCTGTGATCCAGTAGACAGTGCTTGAGAACAATGGATGGAAGATGGGCAGCATGGCTCCTTTGTGTATCCTTGGATTTGTAGCTATGCTCTGCAGTGCAAGGGGGAGAGAGGTGACCCCCTTACCAGATCCATTCCTGGAGATTGGGGGAGCCACCTCTGATCACTGGCACTTTGCCAGCAATTCCATTTATTTATTTATTTATTTATTTATTTATTTATTTTATATTTCAGCCTCAGGGCTCCCTTGGACAGAGGTCCAGCAGGGAAATAGGCCACATCCTTACTGGACCTGCTCTGTGGAGGGAGGCATGTCTAGGTTCTAGGCCAACCTGTGAACCAGTGCAATTCACCCTTCTCAGTTTTCTGAGAGTATGGGGTCCTCCCCGACTTGAGTGCAAGGCACAGATCCTGAGCCATGGGCCATGGCCCTGGGGTATCAGGACCTGCTTGCAGCTCCCTCCTCCAGACCCTTGGGACTGGATCCCAGGTGCACTACAGGATCTGAAGGGCTCCCAGGCTTCCAGAATGCACTTAGGTGGTGCAAAGCACCCAGGCTGGGCAGTGGAGCTATGCCATGTACAGGCTTCTGCAGGGTGGCCAGGCAGGAGCCCTGGGAGGGGCTGGCAGGCAGGTAGCCTGTGGGACAGATGTGCCCCAGTCCTACAGGGAAGGTGGCCCTGCTTTGTCCCCAGTGGTTAGATAGGGCCAGAGCCTGTCAAAGGGAGATAGGCAGCCCTTGGTGAGTTAGGCTCCGCCAAAGCTCTCCGTAGTACAAAGGTTCCTGGCACCATGCTTGTGGCAGCTCTGTCTCTGTCTCATCTCTGATGACATCTACCTACCAGCTCAAATGTCCATGGCAGGTGTGAGGTCTCCAGTCTCCAAGTCCCTTCATTTACCCCTTCTTCAGACACTGCTTAAGGCCAGGAAGGAGCCTTAGCATTCAGTTACCCTGCATGGAGTTTCCAGCATCCTCCCTCTTCAGCCTCAGGGTCTGCATCTTTTCTACATCCACATTCAGCATCTTCTTTACAAAGATCTATTCAAATTATGTTGATTTAGTCAAAATCTTGGCCTCTCTCTATGAGCAGCACTTCCCAGCAGCATTGGGTTGGCCATCTTAAGACCCAGTTGGTATACAATTTTTAAATATTTAATAGAAACTTTAAAATATTTGAAAAATTAATCTTACATTATCACACTGCTCATTCTGAATTGTCAGCTTCCATGAGTTGAACCATTAACTTAACTGTCTGAACTATGTATTCTTCAAATTAAAACAAATGACATAATTATTTGGAATGATTTTTTCTGAAGGTGGACAACATGATATTTCCATAGTATTATTAAATTACTAATATTTGGGCAGCACTTAACAAGTTAGATAACTGACTTGATAGTTTGTAAAACTAATCTCATTGACACTTCTTCTAGTCCAGATATTATTTTCTCCAATAAACAACCATTGTTTATAAAAATCACTGTCAAAGAAAGATTAAAATAGATTTAATGAACTAAAAGAAGTGGAAGGTTTATTAAGAGGAAGAGTTCAGAGATCTGAGCTCAATACAAGATGAGCATACATCTTAAATGAAATAAAGGGAATAACAGGAAAGAAAGAAGTCAAATGAATATCTAAACATTTTTCATCAAGGAAAATATAGGAAAAAACATTTGCCTATATTTTCAAAGGCAAAATGTAAATATCTAATTAAAGTGCAATTGTAAAGGACAGGCAATACAGCTTTATTAACATACAGCTGTTGTTTATTGATTGTCCAACATCCTTAATGAAGATTAGATTTTATCACCCACCGTGTCCTCAGGGTCCACCCGGGAGGTGGTGGGTTTTGACAGTTGACAAACACAGCTGAACTTTATCTATTATTCACAGCTTTTTTTTTTTTTTTTTTTTTTTTGAGACAGTGTCTTGCTCTGTCACAGAGGCCGGAGTGCAGTGGCGCTATCTCGGCTCACTGCAAGCTCCGCCTCCCGGGTTCCCGCCATTCTCCTGCCTCAGCCTCCGGAGTAGCTGGGACTACAGACGCCGCCACCTCGCCCGGCTAATTTTATGTATTTTTAGTAGAGACGGGGTTTCACTGTGTTAGCCAGGATGGTCTGGATTTCATGACCTCGTGATCCGCCCACCTCGGCCTCCCAAAGTGCTGGGATTACAGGCGTGAGCCACCGCGCCCAGCCCACGGTTGGTTTTCTATAAGAATTTCTGTGAGTAAAGTTTTCTATTACTAAATTTTTAATAGTAAAATTGAGAACGTTTTTCAGGCGTGAGCCACCGCGCCCGGCCCACAGTTGGTGTTCGATATGAATTTCTGTGAATAAAGTTTTCTATTACTAAATTTTTAATAGTAAAATTGAGAACGTTTTTCTTATTGCCATTGTTTTTTTTCTTTTCTTTTTATACAATTACATTATTTTACAGCATCTTTTAATACTGTCAACCTATAGGAGATAGTCAGAATGTGGTTGTATTTCCTTACAGGTTCTACTGACTTAGAAGTGTTCTGAAGTTGAAGGTTATGATTCTTATTTGGTTTCAAAACAGGATCCCCATTTCCCTAACGTAGGATTCGAGGGCACAAGCAGAGGAGGAAAGGGGTGTCAAAGTCAGAACCGCCTAGAAGGCAACGAGAAGCAGAAGCGCGGGCCTGCGAGATGCTCTTCAGAGTCACTTACCTGTAGGCTGCGGAAGGCCACAGAAGGAACTCAGCATCCACTGGCCACATTCTGCTCCCCGGAGCGGAGGACAGAGCCGAGTTTCTTCAGGCAGTGGCTCCAGCCAGCTCTGCCCCACAGGTAAGGAGCGCGCAGCTGCCACACACTGCAGGCAGCGCGGACAGACTCTGCCTTCCCGGGGCGCCGGCGTGTGGAAGGCGCCGCCCTGGTCGCTGTTGGGAACCCCGCAGGCCCGTGGCCTTCTGCCTGGTTCTACCACCTCTGCAAGCCTCGCCTTCAGACTCCGCCTGGCCTTCCTCTTTTCTGTTGGACAGACTCACGGGACCGCCTGTGTGGACGATGTGTGCACATTTCTTACCACGATTCCTCTGCACACCAGGTCCAGGCACCGCGGCGCTGGGGACGGCACAGCTGAACTGTGCAGGCAGCGAAGGGGCCTCACGGGGACCGCTCAGCTCCCTGAGGGCGCAGCCCACCTGGTCCCGGGTTTTCAGTGACCCAGTTTGTGGCACGGCACATGTTGAAAAGTTAAAATCTGGGCGCGTTACTTCAGAGATGCACTGTGAGCAGCTTTGAGCGGCGAAATGACCTGTTCACCGAACAGCGCCCTCTGTAGTCCAGAGCTCAGAACGGGCCTTTTCGTGATGTTCCTGCGTTGTGTTTACAGCCTCCCTCCCTGCGAGGGTGTTGCGCGCACAGGCGGACCTCGTTTATTGCGCCTTGCTCTATCGTGCCTTGCTCTATTGTGCCTGGCAGATACCGCATTTCTTTCTTTTTTTTTTTTTTTTTTTTTTTTTTTACAAATTGAAAGTTTGTGGCAACTCTGTTGGGGCACCTCTGTGGGTGCCATTTTTCCAACAGCTTGTGTTCGCTTCGTATCTCTGTGTCACATTTTGGTAATTCTTGTAGTATTTCGAATTTTTTCATTATCATTATATCTGTCATGGTGATCTGTAATCAGTGATCTTTGATTTTACTTTGTAATTGTTTTGGAGAACCAACAACCGCACCCACTTAAGACAGAAAACGTAATAAGTGTCACGTGTGTCCCGAGTGCTCCAATGACCAGCTGCCCCCCATCTCTCTCCCTCCCCTCAGGCCTCCCTATTCCCTGAGACACAATTGTGGAATTACACCATTAATAACCTACAACAGCCTGTAAGTGTTCAAGTAAAAGGAAGAGACACACATCTCTCACTTTAAATCAAAAGCTAGAGATAATTAAGCTTAGTGGGAAAAGCCTGTTTAAAGTTGAGAAAGGTTGAAAGCAAGGCCTTTTGCACCCAGGAGTTAGCCCAGCTGTGAATGCAAAGAAAAACCTCTTAAAGGAAATTAAAAGTGCTGCTCTAGTGAACACATGAATGACAAGAAAGTGAAACAGCCTTATGGCTGATTTGGAGAAAGTTTGAGTGGTCTAGATAGAAGATCAAACTAGCCACAACATTCCCTCAGGCCAAAGCCTACTCCAGAGCAAGGCCCCAACTCTCCTCAGTTCCCCAAAGGCTGAGAGGAGTGAGAAAGCTACAGAAGAAAAGTTTGAAAGTAGCAGAGGTTGGTTCATGAGATTTAAGGAAATAAACTATGCATACAAGTGCTTCCCTCCAATAAAATGTCATGAGATAAGAACTATTTACAAATTTGCTCACTGTTGATTCCCTAGCCCTAAAACAATACCTGCCACATGGTGGCCATGGAATAGCTACAGGATGAGGGGTCAGAAGGTGCATCAGGATGAATGATCATTCATGAACAAGGCAAAACAAAGGACATTTTCAGATGAGCCAAAATTGAAAGGGTTGATTGCCCCCATCTCTTTATGCTTGCCAAGTAGAAGGAAATTGTGCCTAGAAGAAAAGCCCAAGAAACAGGAAAGAAGCACCCCAAATTCTGCATATATTTAAGAAGTTTAAAGTAAACACTGGCTACATAAACACCACAGTAATAATCATAACTAATACTGAGGGTAAAGACAACCTAGAGTGAAAATCCTGGCAGAAGCCAACACAATGACATGAGAGATTGGGGAGAAGAATTAGAACTAAAAGACTCTTGAGTTGGTTGTGAAGGACAGTAAGGATACTGATACATTTTCAGTTTATGAAACAAAACCTCAGGTTAAAAGGAAAGTTATTTTCAGATTATATACTTTTCTTAATGTCTGTTTCTTATAAGATCCTATTTAAAGATAAAGATTTAGAAATAGCAAAAGAAAGAATAGAAACAGGTATACTAGGCATATATTAACTAAAAGAAAGCTGCTATACCTATTGGATTTAATAGACTTAAAGCAGAAAGCATTAAAGGTATAAAAATAGGTGTCACTGGTTAAGTATTTTTAAAAAGAAACCAATTCATAAGAAAGAGA
This sequence comes from Rhinopithecus bieti, assembly GCF_001698545.2. Classification (NCBI taxonomy): domain Eukaryota; kingdom Metazoa; phylum Chordata; class Mammalia; order Primates; family Cercopithecidae; genus Rhinopithecus; species Rhinopithecus bieti. The sequence continues at coordinate 1,967,795 of NW_016807866.1, forward strand.
AAAACTACAAATAAATATTAGTAAAATCATAACCAAACTAGGATTTTTTTTTTTTTTTTTTTTTTT
>NW_016807866.1:1968756-1978591 GCF_001698545.2 Rhinopithecus bieti
TGTCTCAAAAAAAAAAAAAAAAAAGGAGAGATGGGGTTTCCCTATGTTGACCAGGCTGGTCTCGAACTCCTCACCTTGTGATCTGCCCACCTTGACCTCCCAAAGTGCTGGGATTATAGGCGTGAGCCACCGCACTCGGCGCCCTGAGCTTTTTTTTCCTGCAACTAGAGGGTGTCATCTTGGGGTGAAGGGAGACAGTGAGAGATCATCAGGCATTAGATTCTCTCAGGGAGTGCACAACCTAGATCCCTCGCTTGCACAGTTCACAGGAGGGTTCGCACTCCTATGAGAATCAAATGCTGCCACTGGTCTGAGGGAGGCAGAGCTCGGGCCTAACGGAGCGATGGGGAGTGGCTGTAAATACAGATAAAAGCTCCCCTGGCTTGCTCACCTCCTGCTGTGCAGCCTGGTTCCCAAGAGACCTAGGAGTTACCCAGAGGATGGCATTTTAGAGTCCAGGCAAGACTTCGGGAAAGAATATGGTAGCTTTTAGGACAATGAGCTGACCATACTGTGCGAATAAGTAACACCCATTTATCTGGGTTGCTGCTCGAGCCATGTAGCCAGGTCAACCCAGAAAAGCTAAAACACAAGCCCCTGACTAAGGTCTGATGGTGTTTACAGAGGCATCCAGACCTGGGTGCACTTATACACTGGCACGGAAGCCACAGGCTCACAGTTCTTGGATAAGAACCCGAAAAACATGCATTAAGCAGGGTAAGCCCCAAATTATCTGGACAGCTGCTGCTGTGGGGAACTTGCCTACAGGGCTCAAGTATCTGCTAACCTCCAAGTCTCCACACCTCTACACACTCACATGTAAAGGCACCTACCCACGTGGGTTCCTGGTGACGTCACTCACCTGTCTGCTTGTTAAGAAACTGCACAACTTCCAAACCATCAGGGTAGGTCGTGTGTGTCGTCTGAGCATTTGCATAATAGTAAATCTGTAAGCACCAGAAACACCTATGTTGGGAGGCAGTTTGTGTTAACATTTTGAACCTGGATTTAATCTAGTAAAGTCCTTCCTGCAGGTGGGTAAAAGTACTGTCCCAGCAGGTGGGAGTGGGCTGATCTTGTCCATGGACACACTCCACAGCAAGGAGCCATGGGGAGAGGGGTTGTCACCCAAGCCCAGAAGTCAAGACACTGTGGCACTAGGCTAGTGGGAGAGAGGACTGGACCGAGGTAGAGTTCCCAGTCCTTCACCTGGGAGAAACACACGTTGCTCTGGCATTTTGCAGCCTCTGCCTCTAAGTCGGTGGGCGCAGCTGAGCCCCGGACAGTCAGCACCAGGACTTGGGACCACGTTTTGTGTTGTATTAAAGTGTTTATCTCCCACTCGTACGTTTGCTCTGGGGTCAGGGTGGCCACAGTGACAACTGCCACATTCAACACCTGATACAAATAACGCACAGAGACACCACCTGCCGTGACTGCGGCGCTCTTTCTAAATGCAGATCATTAACCCTGAGGCTTCCAGGCAAACCCATTAGCTGGATCCCCAAACAAAATAAAATCCCAAGAAAAATGTTCCCACTCGTCCCCCTACTGAAGATATTGAAAAGGGCAGAACAGAATGTGGGTTTTTCTCGGGAGAACAGAAAACAAGCGAGACCTGTGTTCCCAGACTTCCCCACCAGGTGCCTACTTTTACATCACACGGAAGTTCACAGCCCAAATTTCCTGCCGTAGAGAAAATAATTTCATTTTATTGACATTTTTTATAAAATATAGCATGTTACAAGTGGACCACTAGCTAGGGCTTAGAAGTATGTTTGCTATTCTTGCCTTCGAGTCTATTAATGTCAATTGAGAACTGTAAATCAAAATGATAAAAAATGAAACTTTGACTTGGGAAATTCTTAAGCCATGAAAAAATATTAATCTTGTTTGACTATGTGCTAAATGCAACCAACTTAAATCTGTAAAAAAAAAAATCTGTTTGAAAGACTGTACTTCAGGAAATAAAGAGACATTTGGAATCATCTTAATTTTCTGCTCTTGTCAAGAAGATGCAACCATCTCTTGACACTCACTCTGCATGTCACTTCCCCAAGATGAAAAGGTCACCTTCTCAGGTCTCCCTCAGGGGAACTAGGTGGGCCACCCTTGCAGAAGCCACTCAGCCCACCTAACTGCAGCTCTGCAATGTTTGGGGAAGAACCGGTGAACTCATCAGGTTGAACGTGGCTGAGAAATCCACCTTCAGAACTCTCTAAGACTGATGAGCTTCTGTCTAAAAAGCAAATAAGTTAAATTTAAAAGGATAGTGCATATACATTGTGGAAGTATCATTATCCTAATGTGATTGCTAAATTCAGTTTAAGCGAAGGTATGACCATGTTGTCTCTTGTTCATGAGATTACTAGACACATGTCAGGTCAGTTCAACAACAAATGATCCTGTAAGGAACATTAATTCTGAATACACTCCGTGGTGTTTCTTGGGCATCACTCTCTTTCGAATATTCTAACGGATCAGGAGATTCACGGATGGAAAGGCAATCTCTTGGCCCTGAAGCTGCTCACAGTCCCGCGGCAGGCAGACACAGGAGAGAAAAGCCGGATCCTTGTGACACTGGCTTATGGGACCTATGAAGGGTGAAGGAGCACCACAGGCTTCCAGGAGAGCCGGGGGTCAGGGGAGCTTCCCCAGGATGGTGTCACTGTCAGCTGAGATTATGCCTGCAGGTTGCGCAGATGCTAGCAAGTGGGTGGGAGACAAGGTTCCCCATTCTGCCCGGCACCAGCAAGTAAACTGAGATCTTGTCTGGGGGCCTGAAGGGGAGGGGGGCGGCAGGAACAAGGCAGCCAGGCTAGTGCAGACCTCATGGGAAGGGCTTCCCCACCCCACAGAGAAGTGCCGAGGGGACTGTGAGGGCACACAGAGCCTGCAGTGGTCTGAAGCAGACAGATAGTAGCAGCCTCACCTCTACAAAGATCCCTGCAGAGGCCATGAAGCAGCCTGGGGGCAGGAGGCTGGGGGAGCGGACTCAGGAGGAAGACAGTGTCGGGTTCGGCCCTGAAGGGCCACACAGGCCTTAGCCAAGGATGGGAAGGAGTCGAGGTGCCAGGCAGCCCAGGGCGAATGGTGCCCGCAGGCTTGGGCTGTGCTGTGCATAAGGGCCACACCTGAAGCTCGGCCACACCTGAGGCTTGGCCACCACATAGGCTCCATTTCTTTACCGAGATAGGTTCCTGCAGGGGTCGTGAAGCTGCTATGGTCATTTTCTGGCAGCGAGGTGAAGAGGGAATTCTTTCCTGACTCCCCCAGGGGCACTCTTGGCTCCTCCCGGCAGGACTCCCAGTGCAGGAAGCACCCACAGCTGCATGGACAGAACTGGGGCTTGGGAAAGGGGCCAGGTAGGTGCCACACGAGAGGGCACTCCATCAGGGTGGCAGCAATGCCGTGGGCCGGCAAATGGAGAAAGGGGAACAAAGCACCCAAGACCACCCAGCCCCAGCCAGACGCCTTCTGCTGGGAGTGTGCTCAGAGGGAAGTGACCACTAGGATTCGGAATCCACATGTCGGTCTCCAGTCACGGCCCCTGGAGACCCACACGTGGGCTGTGTGTGGGGTGAAGGGCTGGGGGTGTCAGCAAGTCTCACAGGTAGGAAACCAATGAGAGAATCAGACAAAAAGTGGCCACAAATTAGGCAGCTCCATGAAGGACATGTCCTTGCCATAGTAAGATGTTCTGCTCACGAGTATCCACAAGAAAGCCCCGCATTTTACAGGGAGCATGGAAACAGGAGTCCCCGACCCTGCTCACCAGCTCCTCTGGCTGCTGCCATCTGCTCCTGCCGCATGGCGGCCTGGGAAGCCTGCACTGGTGATTTTCTGCCCCTCGAGTTTTGCAGACTTCGGGAAGATGGATGCATAGCCTGGAGCAACGACAGTCACAGGCCTGCCTTGTCACAAGGTCCCTGGAGCGGGCAATACCTTGAGCCCAAAGGCTGGGAGCACAAAGCCATCTTCAGCCATCCTCGATTTCCAGCAAGACCCCAGGGCTCACCCAACAGCCCTGCACTCCACACTACAAGGTAGGTCAATTCTTTTAAAGACTCTGCAGAAATATACCAACTACAGAGCTCAGGAAAGCAACTGATTTTTAAAACCCAATTCAAGTTGTTTGCTTTTATAGCATTAAAGACATTTCTGAAGAAATTCAAGGTTTTATCTATAGAAACATAATCAGTTTAATAAATTACTCGGTTTATTTTGAATAACAAATTGAGTACTTTTATTAGACCTAAATGGAACTTTCTCTGAATCTGAATTTTCCATTCAGCCAGTGTAGAGTGACACAGGTGTCCGAGGCCACCTTTCCATCTTCAGACATCCTCCGTCTCTCTGCACAGGGCGTCGGCCTTCCAGTGGGTGTTGCTCTTCTGCCTTGACGTCTCCCGGAAAGACTTTTATCTCTATTTTCCTGTGGTGTTGTTTTCCACAAGTTAATTATTCTTATATTTAAACTCATTGGCTGAAAATAAATGTGGGAAATGTTTGCATTAGTAGCCATTATATTATTTAAAAATGTTAAGCAACACATCACACCAGCTATCACAGAATCTAGATGATTCTACCTCTGCTTCCTACAGAAGGACACACATGGCATCCACTATTTGGTGTCTCTGATTCCCCATTTTACAGCCCACGCTCCTGTGGAATTCAGGATTCCAATATGTGGCTGATATTGTAGAACAAAGGCAGCAGTGAAATAAAGTGCTTGAAACTCAATTCAAAAATGCATAATAAAAATAATTGTCTACCTTTTGCGCTATTTAAAAAGTGATGGTTTCAAGGCGTGGATAAGCCACCCATTCAGTTATCTATTTGCTCGTACATTGCCCAGCATGCCTGTGATTAACTCAGGTCCATGAGGGAGCATGAGAGAAGTCCACATCTCACAGGAGGCTGGGCCTGTGCAGTCCATCCTGGGACTTACGATGTTTTGTACTCATAGATCTGAAAAAGCTATTTTCCTACTTGTGACAAATGCTTGGAGTAGATTTCTGATCTTCCTTCAGGGAATAAAGTGTTATCTGACCAGCAGTTGCTTTGGGAAAGAATGCAAAGGGATAAATCATCTTCAGGAGTTGGGGGTATCAGTTGCTGGCTGAGGACTCACAATATTTGCCTCCTGAGTATGAGGGTGACACAAAGCTAGGACAGGAAGAGACACACTGGCTGGCAGAATGTTCTAAAGAGGACCTAATTTTAACAAAGAAAAATTTGATAGAGACTGCTGAGACCAGTTCAGACAGGGAGACCCTAAACCAGTGGCGCTAGAGGAATTCAAGACACACGCACAGAAGTATAGCGTGTGGAGTGGGAAATCAGGGGACTCGCAGCCTTCAGAGCTGAGAGCCATGAACAGAGATTTACCCACATATTTATTGACAGTAAGCCAGTGATAATTTGATTGTTTCTATAGATCATAGATTACCTAAAAGCATTCTTCCTTATGGGAAACAAAGGGATGGACCAAAACAAAGGGATGGGGTCTGGCTAGATATCTGCAGCAGGAGCAAGGCCTTAAGGCACAGATCACTCATGCTATTGTTTGTAGTTTAAGAACGCATTTAAGCAGTTTTCCACCCTGGGTGGGCCAGGTGTTCCTTGCCCTCATTCTGGTAAACCCACAACCTTCAGTGTGGGCATCATGGCCATCACAAACATGTCACAGTGCTGCAGAGATTTTGTTTATGGCCAGTTTTGGGGCCAGTTTATGGCCAGATTTGGGGGCCTATTCCCAACAAGAGACAAAATAGCATCCTGTACTGTGGCTCCCAAGCTAACAGTGCCACCCCTGTTCAGAGGAGTCCACGCCGACAAGCAGCAGGTGCAAGATGGCAGTGCAGAAGCAGGGAGCACGGGAGGCTGCGAGCCCCGAGACACAATGGCCACAGAGCGTGGAGACAGTGCCACGCACATCACCTCCGCAGGCTGCACCCATGGAAAGAAAGCCCCCAAGTCCATTTGGCCCAGCAGACACTTGCTGCTGTGAGTGCACTCAGAGGGAAGCAGCAGGAGGACTTGGAATCTGCTCTGCAGCAAGAAGTGCTAAGGGTTGGGATCTTGTTTGAAAGGCATGCACCCGTGTCCTTGGAAGAACACAGGACTCCAGGGAGCACCATGCTCACCCAGGGAGGAGAAACTGTGTGGTGAGGAGCTGATGGGCTGTGTGTGTTTGGGTACAGAACTTCTGCTGCTCTTTACAGATGATAAGCACAAAGGTTCACCTTTGGAGGAGCTGAATTGTTAGTTGACGATCTTTGTCCCAGGAGAGTGACACTCTGATTCTTGCGGCCAACGTATTTGGGCATTGTCTCTTCATCAGCCGACGGAGGTGAAATTTTTCCAAAAGCGGGTTCCAATGCCTAAAAGACAAAATGCAGGGAAAATGTTCACGTTTTCGAAGGTAAAATAAATCCAAATTTTAATACAATCAAGAATAATTGGAATGTCCTAGAAAACATTACAGTACCAGGTAGGGGGAATTGGACTGGGTTTTCCCCCTAACGCGTTGATAAGAACAGAAACCCTCACCAAAGGTTTGAGAAGGAAACTGTGGAGCTGATGTTTGCTTTGTGTTTCTTATTGGGGTTCCTTGTTTCAAAATGATCACCGGATCCCAAAGGCTACAGAATAAACAATACCCAACGTATCTTCCTTTAGGCTCCTGTGTCTCCAACCAGGAAGGTGTTAACGGAGGAAGAAAATGTGATACTACTTCTAGTGTTATCTCTACAACTTGTCTAAGGTTCAAAATGCAAGTTCCCAACTTTCCCTGTTATCAGCAGACTGACCTGGAGCAGCGTGATCCTTCAGGTGGGATGAGGTATGTGGGGTCTGGAATGTTAAATTATTCACCGCTCTCCCCTCTGAGGAGGAGGAGGGGGTGAGAAGGGGAGAGAGCTGCTATGAACGAACCCTTAATATCAGATCCAGAGTGGCTCACCCATACAGCCGTGCCCGCGTTCCGTGGGTGCTCACGCCTCAGCCTTTTAGATATTCAGTCCCTAAAACTGCAACTACACACAGCTACACCTATGCATATGTAAAGTGTGGGATTCACATATCCCATCCTCTTTCTTCAAATCAGGTGTGCTCTTGTGAGCGTAGATCTTGTTCTTATAAACAGCTCCATGGTGACCAGTACAATGCACAGAATGGAAAAATATTTGGAAATTCACCAAGCTCTAATTTCGAAATAAGAGAATGATCAAAAACTGTAGGGCATGTGAAGACTGAATAAGACTCCACTGACTCTTGGGGTAATTGCTATGGTTACATTTCTCCCAACACACAATGACCCAAATGGGGCAGTAGATACTATTTTTGAGGAACTGGCATACAATATATGCAGGGAAAAAATCCCTGTGGGTCTTCTTAGGTTCTCCCCACAGAAGGTGGACAATCCTGGCCAGTATTTGTGGCAATTTCCCCCTCTCTTCCTCTGATGGAGGAACAGCCTGCCCAGCTTCTGCTCTTCCTTCCACAGAAGGACCAGGCGCTTTGCTGTGCTGAGAGGCTAAACCCACTTTCTTTCTGAGGCAACAGAAGCCATCTCCATGGAAACAAAGCTCCCGCAGAGCTCCCAAAGACTGGGAATAACTTCCAAGATTTCCCATAATTTCTTGTAGAGGAACTTGTGGCTGTTCTCGCTGTGCTTGGAGAACAGAATACAGAGCAGGCTCCTCTGGAATATATTCAGTGGGTGCGTGTGTGTGTGTGTGTGTGTGTGTGTGTGTGTGTGTGTGTTGTAATCACTGTGCTGTATCGGAAATATTCTAAGTCCTGGAAGTACCGATTTAAAAGTTCACACAATAAGTGCAGCTAGGAAATGTTAGTAGTTTTCTTAATCCGCTAAGAAATATCCCCACTTACATTTGGAGGGTGTTCGCGTGGTTCCATGTGCCATTACCTGTGCGTATAATTTTAATGATTCAAGTTGCTTAGACCCATGTGTGGGAAACAGAACCCAGACAAGGAAGTGGTAACACTGGCCACATTCACACGCTCTTAGGCTGGTTCTTTGAGCCATGTGATCAAACGTGAAAGCTCAGTGTTCTGTAAAGGCAGGCTGGTGCTGGGAGGCACCGACTACTTCAGCAGGAGAATGCTGGTTCTTCGTTTGGGATAGAGCAGGGTAGTGATACAGGATGGGGGCAGGAAAGTCCTGGGTAGAGAAGGACGGGTCCCTGGCTAGGGCTCCACCCCCGGGCCTGTGCCCATGGACCCAGGCATTTCTGCTTTTGGGCCCAAATGTTGCATTTCCTAAGACCACCCTGGCCTGCCACACTCCCATCCTATGCCTATAAAAACCCCGAGACCCTAGCAGGCAGAGACACAAGTGGCTGGTTGTCGAGAAGAACACAATGGCCAAAGAGCACACCAGCAGACACAGCAGACACAGCAGACACCAACAGGGCATTGACTGGTGGAATGACACAGAGTTTGCTCGGGGTGATGGGAGGAGAGTCCAGCCGCTGGGCAGCCCAACTCCAAGGGGAAAACTGCCTTCCCATTCCATCTCCCTTCTGGCTCCCCCATCTGCTGAGAGCTATCACCACTCAATAAAAAAACCTTGCACCCATCCTCTAAGCCTACATGTGATCTGATTTTTCAGGTACACCAAGGCAAGAACCCAGGACACAGAAAGCCCTCTGTCCATGTGATAAGCCAGAGGGTCTAATTGAGCTGATAAACACAAACTGCCTAGAGATGGCTAAATCAAAGAGCTCCCGCCCTGTAACACACACCCACTGGCGCTTCAGCTGGAAACATTCACCCCTAGACACTGCCGTGGGGTCAGAGCCCCACAGCCTGCCGGTCTGTATGTTCCCCTAGAGGTTTGAGCAGTGGAGAACCAAAGAAGCGAGCCACACCCCCATCGCACACCCTGTGAGGGGGACAAGGGAACTTTCCCCATTTCAACAGGTCTCTATTGCATTCTACACAGCTGCCCTCGAGGATGAACAGAAGGACGGCAGGCTACTGAGCTGGCTCTGCAGTTACCCTGGGTTCAAATCCCAGCTCCATGTTCTCCAGCCCGTGGCCATGATGGAGTTAGTTTTAGTATCCATTTCATAGGGTCGTCATAGAGAGTAAGACCGTACAGCTCTGTATCTAGCCCACGTAAAGTCCACAGTAAGGGTTTGCTGCTGTTGTCCTAAGATGTCTTAGAACTCTAGACTTGAGACACACAGCCTGGGGGCGGCAATGCTTCTGTCTGCTGGAGTGCCAGGTGAGAGGCCTGATGTATCCAGTTCTTATTAATCATTACTTACAGGAAGTGAAGCTGATTGGAAGTTAGCAACCCCTCCCACCACCTGGAGCGTGAGCGATACCACGTCACTCAGCAATAAAGCCCACATCTTTATGGGGACGCTATTTTCACATAATGCAAATGGTACAAAAACACAAATGCACTTTTGGTACCAGAGCGCGTGATTCTTGCCCCGCATGTTGGGACGCTGCAGATTTCTGCCTGGCTTCCCACCACTGCAGCTGCAGAGATATCAGCTTTTCTCGGAGCTCCATGTTCTGCTTCCTCAAAGCATCTATAGGACTCCCGAGTTTTCCATGAACATCAGCCCACAGCGACTTCTGTCTCCCGAGCTCTTGGTGGAGTCTGATGATCTGCTGCTGTAATGGCTGTTAGTGGGAAGAGAACACCAGAAAAACCTCTCAGACATCACAACGGGCACATTTATCTGCACAATACTCAAGCCCCCTCTGATGTAAGACCAACACTATTCCTGGAATAAAAGACACCCGATGAGATAAACAGAACAACCACAGCCTTTTCTTCCTTTCTTTCTTT
>NW_016807866.1:1979218-1980912 GCF_001698545.2 Rhinopithecus bieti
TCTTTCTTTTCTTTCTTTCTTTCTTTCTTTCTTTCTTTCTTTCTTTCTTTCTTTCTTTCTTTCTTTCTTTCTTTCTTTCTTTCTTTCCTTCTTCAAGGTCTCACTCAGTCTCTCAGGCTCGAGTGCGGTGGCATGATCTCAGCTCACTTGAAGCTTCAACTTGATGAGCTCAAGTGATCCTCCTGCCTCAGCCTCCCAAATAGCTGGGACTGCAGGCATGTGCCACCACACCTCACTAATTTTTGTATTTTTAGTAGAGATAGGGATTTCACCATGTTGCCCAGACTGGTCTCAAACTCCTGGGCTCGAGTGATCCACCTGCCTCGGCCTCCCAAAGTGCTGGGACTACAGGAATAAGCTACCATGCCTGGCCATAGCTTTATTCTTGTTAAGTAGTGTTTATTATGAGTTAGTCCACATAATATAACCAGATAAAGATGGTTAGTGAATTATGACTTTTTTGTTAAAACACTACTACAGCAAAAAGAGGCTGGCTTTCTTTTCCTTTTTTTTTGAGACAGTGTCTTGCTCTGTCACCCAGGCTGGAGTGCAGTGGCACAATCTCAGCTCACTGCAACCTCCACTTCCCAGATTCAAGCAATTCTGGTGCCTCAGTATCCGGGGTTGGGATTACAGGCACATGCCACCACACCTGGCTAATTTTTCTTTTTTCAGTAGAGACAGGGTTTTGCTATGTTGGCCAGGCTGGTCTCAAACGCTGTACTGGTATAGATGTATGGTCAATAGTTTAAAAATTATGGAAGTCACTGCATTTTCAACCTGACATGTTAGCCTTCCCCTGGGATCTTTCACTGGATCATAGAGCCTCCAGTCTTGCTCTGAGAATATAAGCAGGATCGTGATAAAGGTATAGCCCTGCACTGGGTGGCCCTGGCCAAAGGGACCTGTGGGACTTTAATGACAGCAAGCACTGTCCAACAGAGTCCAGTGAGGAAGATGGTAAAAATCAGGAAACTTGCTGGGATGATGTGAGGCATGTCAACTTTCTGATTTTCTTTAATGAAGTTTTTAAAGTCTGGTACCTTCTCCTGGATTAGAGGAGAAAAGCTGGAATGTTAATATTTTAACTCCCTGCCCTGCCTCCCATCCACCAAGAGATACGGTTGCAGAGGGGGAAAGAGCCACATGCCCTTGGAGAGGAAGTACAGAATCAGTGTCCCCAGGTGGTGCTTTCCTACAGGGGCCCGGCGAGGGAAAGTCCAATTGTGGGCCTCAGGGACAGGAACCAGGGTCCTGCCTGGTGGGACTAACTCTGTCCCCACAGAGCTCAACTCACTGGCGTCTCCCCGGCGTTGCAGTCCTCTGTAGGGACCTCAGCTGCCGCAGCTGTCTTCTCCATAACAGCCCCAGCTCCCGGGCATGCATCCTCTGGGTGGGTGCCCTGGTGGGTGCCAGCCTTGAGCTGACCTGCCAGCATCCTGGTTGGGAAGGAAGGGCTATGGGACGCTTGAATGCAGCCCCCCTACCCTGTCAGTGTGGGCTGAAGGCCCCAGCCCCAACCTAAGTGTAAGCAGGACCTGGCGCCACTCTTCTCCCCCTGGGCCGTGTGCACATTCCCAAGCCTGAAGCTGACCAAGCCTGAAGCTGACCAGGCCTGAAGCTGACCAGGCCTGAAGCTGACCAGGCCTGAAGCTGACCAAGCCTGAAGCTGACCAGGCCTGAAGCTGACCAGG
>NW_016807866.1:1982326-2012953 GCF_001698545.2 Rhinopithecus bieti
GGGGTGTGAGCGTATGGTCTCGGGGTGTGAGCGGGATGGTCTTGGGGTGTGAGCGGGTGTGAGCGTATGGTCTCGGGGTGTGAGCGGGATGGTCTTGGGGTGTGAGCGTATGGTCTCGGGGTGTGAGCGGGATGGTCTCGGGGTGTGAGCGGGTGTGAGCGTATGGTCTCGGGGTGTGAGCGGGATGGTCTCGGGGTGTGAGCGGGTGTGAGCGTATGGTCTCGGGGTGTGAGCGGGATGGTCTTGGGGTGTGAGCGTATGGTCTCGGGGTGTGAGCGGGATGGTCTTGGGGTGTGAGCGGGATGGTCTCGGGGTGTGAGTGGGTGTGAGTGGATGGTCGTGTGCGACACTGAGGGAATTCTCGGCCCTTTAATCAGCACCACTGGACCAGCACCCACCTGGAGGGGCACAGGCAGACCCTCCACTGTGCTGAGTATGAGTCTTGAACCGTCAGGGCGACATTTGTGAATTCATGGTGAAGACGTGGAAAGGAAATACCTTTTTATAGGTAGAGCATTTACACCAGTTCTAGGAAGCTCACAGCAATTGGAAAACAAAAACAAAAGAGAAAACGCAAAGCTTTGCTGCAAGCCTGCAGGGTCATCTCTGAAAGCTGCCTCGCCCTCTCGGTTTTAGGAAGCCCGTGGCCCCCAGCAAAACCCTGACTGTTTTTTCATAAACTTCTAACTGTATACAAACGTAAGAAGGAAGAGGTTAACCACAGTGATCGGAGAAACGTTGTTTAAAAGAGAGTCTCCTGATGGAAGCGAATCGAAGGTCTAGAACAAGACCTACCAGTAACCGGACCACTGCCGTTCCTTCCCCGCCGGGACTGGGAATGTGTCTGCGGAAGTGGGCTGGGGTCACGGTCCTCACAGCCCTGAGAAAGCTCCTTCTTCCCCCACTCCTCTGAGGGGATACCGCAGTGTCCTCAGCCCCAAACTCATGACCCCCTCAGTCCAGGGAAGACCGCTTCCCTCAGCCCCACTACCAGACCTCGTCACCTCACCTGTTACCCGACAGCCAGTTCTGCTGGGACCAGATCATCTGGGCCGTGTCCCCACAGCTGTCCCCAAGCCCTCCTGCCTCATATCCAGAGACTAGAGAGCAGCAGACAGTTCCAACGGACTTTCTGTCTTAAAGGGGCATGAACGTCTCACTCAGCGTCACCATTGTACCAACTCAGATAATAAATAATTAAACATCCCCAAACCTGCAATTCTAATACAGAAGTTCATCATCAGTAGAGTCCATCCATCCACAAAGGACATTGGAGAGAGTCAAACTGCTCCTCCCAATTGACAAAAATCATGTGTTTAATATCAAGTCTTCAACACCCAACGTGTATTAAGAGCTCATTTCTCTGAGCAGACATTTTTGAAGAAATACAAATTTTCTTTGGATATCAAATTATTTACTAGGAAAAAACATTTTTTATGAGGGAAAAATAATATATGTGAGTTTAAATAGGAGACAGGATTCCAAGTTTCATCATTTCACTAAATGCATCTCCATCTGAATTGTTCGTGTGATTTTTGTGGTAGAGAAGAGAATGAGGAGCAAGCGAGAGTCCATGTTCCTGTTAAACCCTGGCCATCCTTCTCATCCATGGTGCTGTGTGTGGAAACACACCCTGGGGCTCACCTGAGCCTGTGTGGGACGTGTGTCACTCGGATAGTTCTGCAAGCGACTCACGTGCAATAGGCGGTAAAGGTCAACATCGCGAATAAATGAAGAAAATACTACAAAGAGGAACCAGAAGGCGCTTTTGTCCCTGTGCGTCATTCTAACTGCGGGAGTGTGTGTGGGTCCTGAGGTGTGTGAGAGGTTGTGTGAGTCCTGAGGTGTGTGAGAGGGTTGTGCGTGGGTCCTGAGGTGTGTGAGGGGTTGTGTGTCCTGAGAAGTGTGATGAATTGTGTGGGTCCTGAGGTGTGTGAAGGTTTGTGTATGAGACCCTGAGGTGTGTCGGGGTTGTGTGTGAGACGCTGAGGTGTATGAGGGGTGGTGTGTGGGTTCCTGAGGTGTGTGAGGGCCTATGTGTATGAGCCTGAGGTGTGTGAGGGGTTGTGTGTCCTGAGAAGTGTGATGAATTGTGTGGGTCCTGAGGTGTGTGAAGGTTTGTGTATGAGACCCTGAGGTGTGTGAGGGGTTGTGTGTGAGACGCTGAGGTGTGTGAGGGGTTGTGTGTGACGCTGAGGTGTGTGAGGGGTTGTGCTTGGGTCCTGAGGTGTGTGAGTGGGTGTGTGTTTGTCCTGAGGCGTGTGAGAGGTTGTGTGTGTGTCCTGAGGTGTGTGAGAGTTTGTGTAGGTTCCTGAGGCATGTGACGGTTTATGTGAGTCCCTGAGGTGTGTGAAAGTTTGTGTAGGTTCCTGAGGTGTGTGAGGGGTTGTGTAGGTTTCTGAAGTGTGTGAGGGCTTGTGTGTGTCCTGAGGTGTGTGAGAGGTTGACTGGCTCATGCCTGTAATCCAAGCACTTTGGGAAGCCGAGGCAGACAGATCACCTGAGATCAGGAGTTTGAGACCAGCCTGGCCAACACGGTGAAATCCTGTCTCCACTAAAAATACTAAAATTAGTCGGACACAGTGGTGTGCGCCTGCAGTTCCAGCTACTCAGGAGGCTGAGACAGGAGAACAGCTTGAACTCGGGAGGTGGAGGTTGCAGTGAGTCAGGATCATGCCACTGCACTCCAGCCTGGATAACAGAGTGAGACCCTCTCTCAAAAATAAATAAATAAAATTTAAAAAATTAAAAATCTAACAACAGTGCCCTGGCCCCCAAGATCTCACAATCCATCCAGGGAGATAGACTTGTAATCGAATGCTGTGATTACAACCAGCTCAATGGGGGATGAAGAAGAAGGTATGTTCCGAAACCTGGGAACTGAGGAGGGAGTGGGCTCTCAACCTTAACATGGGCTGTGGGAGTTGGACAAGAATCAGAAACAGGTTATGTAGACGATACTGGAAATGTATGTTTTCCGCTTTGCAAAAAAGTATTTAAAATTACATTTTACAATGTTAGTACACAATGTTAGTATATTTAAGAAGTGAAGTTCACTTTGATAAAAGAATGTCTATCTTCCTTGTGTATATATATCTGTTCCTATAGAATACCCATTTAAGTTCGTGTCTCAGTTTGTAAGAGCTGCCGTAACGAAATACCATGGACTGGGTGGCTTTAACAACAGACATTGATTTTCTTACAGTTCTGGAGGCTGGAGGTCTAATATCACAGCATTGGCAGGGCTGGTTTTTCCCGAGGCCCCAATACTTGTCTTGCAGATGGCGGCCTTCTTCCTGTCCCTTTCCTCTGTGTACATAGATCCCTAGTGTCTTTTTTTTTTTTTTTTTTTTTTGAGATGGAGTCTTCCTGTGTCACCCAGGAGAGCAGTGGCATGATCTTGGCTCACCACAACCTCTGCCTCCTGGGTTCAAGCAATTCTCCTGCCTCAGCCTCCCCAGTAGCTGAGATTATAGGCACGTGCCACCATGCATGGCTAATTTTTGTATTTTCAGTAGAGACCATGTACCATGTTGGCCGGGCTGGTCTCGAACTCCCGGCCTCAGGTGATCCACTCGCCTTGGCCTCCCAAAGTGCTGGGATTATAGGTGCCTCACCTTGGGCAATTTAATCCCTCTGGACTTTGGTTTCCTAACTTGTGAGATGACAATAGTTTCTAATTTGGCTGTTTTGTGGTATAAATGAAAAAAAATATGTAGGTAAAGTGCTTAGTACAACCGTCTGGAAAATCGTAAAGCCTCCATAAATGCCAGCTGCCATTACTGTTATGTCTAGCATTACTTCTCCTGGAAATCAGCCACCTCTCTCCTTGAGCCCTGTCTAGGGTCAGTGGGTTTTCAGAAATCTAGAGTGGCAACTCTGATCTTGCAAGGATCAGCGAGAGATGGGGGCAAGCAGCTCTCTCGTCACTTCTCCAAGGATCAGCGAGAGGTGGGGGCAAGCAGCTCTCTCGCCACTTCTCCAAGGGGGTGGTTGCTGAGGCTTTGGAAGGGAATTTAGCGAGCTCAGACCCTCTCAAGGCTACTGTGTTCCAAGCATGTGGCAGTTCATTTCAAGCTTGATGGCACATTCTTTGCAGAGCAGTTGCCAAAGAACAAGGTAACTTGTGACAGAAATACTGCCTGATGCTGTCAGTTTGATGGTCGAAACGGTTTTAGGTGGTGTCAAATTTTACTACTAGCATTTCTGGTCTCCATGAAAGAATCACATAAGAAGACAAGTTATGTATGTCAGAGGACAAAACTGCAGACCCAGATGGGCACTGTGCATACAACAGACACGTGGTTTCCTTTTGATATTGACCCAAGAGGGACTGGATTAAAAAAAGACAAAAATAACACCACAGACCACAGACTTAAGCTGATCAGTGGTCTAACACTGGCAAGATTACTTTTGTTGATACATTTCTTGGGAAATCCTGGGAAAGTTCCTGGATGTGATCTCATGGTCCTACCATCAGTAGCTATCTGTGACCTTGGATGAGTCAGCAAAGGGAACACACACAGCACAGTGACAGAGCTGGCACCAGGGACCACCTGCGACCCCCCCACCCCCCCTCACAGATGGTTTGCAAATAAACTACTCACGTACTTACTAAGATCTGCTGCACCCAAACACACCAAGCTCAGAGAGTTCTCACTTGGGTATTTAAGGAGTGTAGTGTCATGGGTGAGTGAGTGACTTTTTGGTTAGTAAGTTCTGCTGATTACATGAAGCAAGGGGATAACTATGGTGGCCAATAGAGTATTCATACTGCAGGTTCAACAAGACTTTCTAATAATATTGAAGTAGTAGTTCCCTGAAAAGAGCTACTATAATTACATGGCTTGGTTAACTTTTTCTTACAAGTCTGAGCATGGATTTAACACACACGAACTATACAAAGACAGAATGGTCCTGAAATAAAATCACAGCATCTTATTGCATACACTACATCATCCAAGGTCAAAACCCTTTCATAGAGACATTTAAAACTATAACCAAGCAAAAGAGAAAATAGATGCAAATTTGCTTTTACAACATTTGAAAATCAACCAAAAGAGTAAGGCACAAGATGCAGTCAACTACAATGCACTTTAGAGAACAGAGCTTTGCTCTCAGGTCTGGAACCCATCTCCTGGGTAAGCCGCCTGGCAGCAGGCAGGAACCAAACCCCTGCTACCTCCACTAGCTCCCAGGGTTCCTCTTTGCAGGATGGTGGGGAGCACAGGCACCAAGGCAGGAAGGCCAAGGCAGGAAGATGCCACGCGTCCTTCGCTTTCCCTCAGTGCGAGCACGCCAAGTTCCCTGTAACCAGGAGAAGAGGACCCTAGGCACCAAAAGTCAAGCATGAAGAAATGTCTGGGCCATTTCTGGTTGCCACAGGCGGTCTGGCAGGTGCCTTGCAGATGCTAAAGTGCCAGGGTTTGCAGGCTACTTGGATGGTTTACAGTGATGATGAGTTGGAGTCTTTAAACTCAGTGGTGTCCTAGATACTTAGGACGATGGTGACCTTCTGATGAAGGAGACTTGAGAGGCTGAGAAACTCCAGGAGAATTTAAGTTTCAAAGTCAGATGAGTTTGCTACTCAACTTCCATCACGGTTGTAGCTTTCGCTCCCAGAATACAAGGCTAGAGAGGCATCAACCAGGAGGTAAACTTCACCTTCAAGGCCGGGCGACGCCTGGCTACAGTTAGATCCTGCAGCAGGGTTAGAGAAGTCTCTCCAGCAAGGCTGGGAGTTTGGCTTCCAACAGATCTACAAAGAGGGCCTGGCGGCCTCTAGTGGTCGCTGCCTGTCATCAGCTTTCCTCCAATAAACCAGTTGTCATGAGAATATAAAACAATCAGGAAGGAAGAAAAAAGTTTAGTATTTTATCAAAGAAAACCGTGACATACTAAACAGTCCTGAAACAGAAACGATTTACACATTTTCTTATGATTATGTATTTATTAAGTTCTAAAACCTTGAAGAACTGCTATTTTAAAAATTCACACTAAAAGAAAACTAAGAAAACTAGAAATGTTAACATCTTTTACAGAGGGTGGTAAGTGGCCTTTTAAAAATTATAATCGCCTAGGAGAAAGGTGAGCTAATCTCTTTGGAAGCGTCATCAGCTGGTGAACTTCATCTTGGTCTCCACTTGATGTCTTTTACTCCATGAAAATGTCTTTTCAAAGCAGTGTTATCTGCCCATGGTGAGTTTAAACAGGCGTCATCATCATTTTCTTCCAATCTCTGGAAATAAATACGTTTTACTCAGGCAGGCATTTCAGGGAAGTATTTTGCACATAAAGAGACTGAAGAAAGAGTCCATGACTGACCTCCCCTCTCCCTGCCCACTAGGAGCGGGACCCTTCCATGTTTAGCCCCAGGGGACACCTGGCAGGACCCGACAGCCCTGCAGAGAGAGAAGCTCTAGAAAGACGCCTCCCCAGCATCCTGCAGAGCTCACCACTCCCCAGCAGCCCCAGGTAAGGCACGCAGGCTATGCTGGGCGCCAGCACTGCAGAAAGCCCATCTGTTCCCCCCTACCTTGAGCTCCTCTTGCCTTCTGTGATAGTACAGCATCAGCTGCTTCTGCTCCTCGCTGCTAATAATAGGCTCTCGGGCTGGAGCTCCCTGTCCCCTCTGCAAAGAGGATAGCAGAGCAAATTGTGAATTAAGGTTCTTAGAGTGACAATCCTGAAGTTACAACAAATGTTTTACAATTGCCTTTGCCAACTACTAAAGATAAACAGGTCCCCCATGTCTGATCACCCGAAGTGAAGCATCGAGGGAAGCGTTGGTCTTGAGCAGACTTGAGCCCTGGACTCTCACTGTGTGGAGACCAGAGGCTGCACGACGCCATCTATCTTGGCCATTCCCAAGGCAGACACTGTAGGCAGGTCCAGTGGGAAAGGGAGGAGGCTCAGAGCCACAGACTCCGGATCTATGTATGGTGGAGGGCCCCATTTCCCCGAAATCACAGCCTAGTGGCGTAGGAGCACCCACAAAACCAAGGCGGCCCCTCAGGTTACAGTGCTACACGATGTCCTTCAAAGGTCTCGAAACTTTCCTCCTCCTCCTGTACATGGCATCAGCAATTTGCAAAAGCCTGAAATCAGTGTCGGGTGAAATTTTACATTTCAAGGAAAATACTTGTTTACTTGCAGCCCTATTTTTAAGGTTGAAATTAACCATAGTGTATTTCCTCTCCCCCACATATTAAAACAAACTCTAGGTATCACTAAACAATCCATATTTTCTTCCAGTTTTTGTTGGTGTGCAGGAAGAGGATATTTTTAGTTTAAACCCAAGCCAATAGGATTAAAATATTTGTACCAGTAGTTTAAATCTTTCAGATTCACTGTACATTTTTATCAGTTTGAAGGGAAATAACAAAAAATAGTGACATGTTAAAGCAAAAAGTACTTACCTGCTGAATCTTGGCGATAATTTTGGTTTTTTCATTTTTCCCCACGTAGTCTGAAAGCTTCTTAGTTCTTCTCAGCTCCTTAGCTGCCCACCACAGCTGCGCCTCTGATTCTTTAATGACGTTGAGCCCTGCCTGGGGCCAATCATAAGAACTGGCTTGACTGTGGGTTCCCACCCAGGGGGCAGAGCCCAGCTGAGCCCCTCCCAGGAGAAGGCAGAGAACGGATTTCTCCCCGTGCTCACCATGGGAGGCCTGACTCCCCCACCTCACTCTAAGTCCTTGCTGACTTTAGTACCTTCCCTGTTAAGTTTCCACTCATGCCCTGACTCAGTTAACTTCCTCCTCTGGACAACAGTGAGATCCTCTCTCGTTTGCACCTTGATCCATATAGTTCATCTTAGACAGATCTGTAGGCCACTGCCAGGGAAGGGCACTGGCATCGTGCTGGGTGTTTAAATCGAGGTATAATGGGGCTGCCTGTTTACTTCTGCATATTCCATTTATTTAAGATGGCTTAGACAAAGAATATTGTCCAATAGGATAAGAAGTGAAAAACCCAAGGAAAATGGAACATGAAGGTCAGAAAATAACATGAAGCAACAGGTAAGACTAGAAACACAAATTTCCATGCAAAGGGACGGATGCATTTGGGTAGAAATAGGAAGAAATTAGGTAGCTGGCTTCCTAGCGGCCAAAGACAGTGGACATGCTTTCAGTTACTCCTGACGGGTGGCCTCACAAACTGCATCCACTGCCTCCTGTGTGTGGGGCCAAACCCCTCACCCGTGCGTACCCACTCTCAGGGGCCGCTCCTGAATTCGGAACTCTGATGCAGGGCACAGCAAACCTGAAAGCTGTGTAGGGAGCAAAACACTACATCCAGAAGAGGGGCGTCAAATCTGAAGGGCTTTGGGGGGCCGTGAACTCACCCTCCAGAGTGCCCACCCAAGAACTACGTACCTGCGTTCCCGACAAATCTTCCTTATTTTCAAACTCCATGCGGATGGGATCATACGGTGGCAACCCCATGGGGTAAACAATCATCACCGCGCCTCGAAGCTGATCCAAGGCGTCTTTCACCATCTCCATCGTAACACAGACACCGGCTTCCACTTGTTTCTGCAAGCAGAAAGGCATCGCGATCTACAGTGTGGCTAACCAATTCAGTCAAGTCCATCAAGATCTTGTACAAGACCCTTGCCAGATACTGCCAGAGCAACAAAAAGAAATCAAACTCTTCTTGCTCCCAGAGTGACTACCATCTATTTCAGGGGCTGAGCCAAGCACACCGCGACCTGTATTATAAAGCAGACAGTGAGCAGCACTGAGCACGGAGTACAGTGAAGTGCAAAGCATGCTCCAACGAGAAAGAGCCCGGTGCTGGCAGCACAGATGGGGGCAAGGATCGGGAGATACGGCAGGGGGAGCAGGCACCACAGGTGGGCCTTGAAACGCAGACGGGCTGAAAAGGTAGAGATGGCAGCAGGTGCTTCAGGACAAGCTGAAAGAAAGAAAAGCAGGGGCCAGCCTCCCCGGCACGGGGCAGGAAGGAGAGGAGAAGATGAGGCCAGCTCTAGTTGGATCAGCTGGAGTTTGTTTTCGAATGGCCACAAAAGCCAGGCTGAAGAGTTCACGTTTCCTCCGTTAGACCACGGGAAGCGACTGCCTTTTCTGGGAAGGAGTGATAATGTTGGGAGATTGATCTTGTAACTGGTATAGAACAGACCCAGTTGGCCAGGTGTGGTGGTTCACACCTTACATAATCTCAGCACTTTGGGAGGCCAAGGTGGGCGAATCACCTGAGGTCAGCAGTTCGAAGACCCAGCCTGGCTCAAACATTGGCAAAACCCCTGTTCTCTAATTTTAACTAATACACAAAATTGGCCGGTGTGCGGTGGCCCTCTAAGCCCCTGCTAATTTCCTCATGCACTTTCCTTGGGAGGAGCCGAGGCGGGCGGGATCAACATAGGTCAGTGAGATCTGATGACTATCCTGGCTAAACACGGTGTATTAACCTCCGTCTCTACTTAATTAAAATACTATAAAATACTTAGCGTTGGAGCTTATGGCTTGTGTCGTGGTCGGCTGTACGCCTTGTTTTTGGCCGTGTGTTGGGGAAAACCACCCCCTGGAAGTTGTACGTCGCCAACTACTGCAGCAGAGGCTGAGGCAGAGATGGCGTGAACCCGGGAGGCGGCAGGCCTGCGCAGTGAGCTGAGATCCGGCCACCGGCACTCAGCTTGGGCCCGACATAAGAAAGAGCGAGACTCCGTCTCAAAAAAAAAAAAAGAAAAAAAAAAAAAAAGAGCAAAACCAAAAATTAGCTGGGCGTGGTGGCAGGTGCCTGTAGTTCGAGCTACTCAGGAAGCTGAGGCAGGGGAATCGCTTGAACCCGGGAGGCAGAGGTTGGAGTAGGCTGAAATCGTGCCACTGCACACCAGCTTGGGCAATAGAATAAGACTCTGCCTCAAAAAAAAAAGAACAGACCTAGTTGGAGGGAGACCAGGTAGCAGGCTCTGAAGAGTACAGAGGAAGGTGTGATGAAATAACAAATATATCTGGTCTTTGCTACTCAGTTCCAGGCACAGAGCTCCAAAACTCGTGGAATTTCCTGAGGGACAGGAGTGTCTTGTTATTTACAAGCCCCTTCTCACCACACCTGAGCTTGTGCTAGCACAGTAACCTGTAATCAGCACTTGGTTTCAAGGAAGCGGCTGGCCATGCCAGGGAGACCAAGGACATGATTAGAGGGTTGGAGCTTTCAGCCTCACCCCCTTCCTCCACCTCCGGGGGCTAGAGGTTGGGACCAAACACGTGGCCAGTAGTGTAAGCAATCATGCCTACTGAGCAGAAACTCCACAAAAATCCCGGACATCATGGCTCAGTGAAGCTTCCTGATTGGTGCAGACGCTGACGTGCCGGGTGACGCACATCAATGGGGGCGTGGTGGGAAGCTCCAAATTTGTAGTCAAGCTGGACACACGTATGGGTGGCCTGGGGACCTCACGCGCAGCTGGTGTCTGAAATAAGAGGAGTCTTGTTGGTGATCTTGCCTTTTAACTTGTGGGGTCTGATGCTAACTCCAGGCATTAGTGTCAGAATTGAAGGATCTGCCTTTGACCAGTGGGGTCTGTGCTGTCTCTGAGTAGTTAGTGTCAGAATGAAATGGAATTGAGTGGCAGGACCCCCGGTGGGCATCAGAATGCAAAAGCCTACAGGAGAGCCTTAAAGAAAGCCAGAGCTGTAGAAGTGAAAGGAAGAGGTGGATTTAAGAGGCATCATGGGACCAGATGGTACAGGATCCCACTTCAAACCTAGAGGTGACAGAAGGGAGAAGTGTTGAAGATGACACTGAGGATTTGGCCTATAAAACCAAGACACTGAGGTTCTGTTACTGGAGACAGAGAAGCTCATAGGAGGTGCTTCTCAGGGACAGAACACAGAGGGAGAGGAGGAAGCAAAGAGCTCATTTCTAGAAAACTGGACTTCAAAGTGCTGACTGGGTGTTCAGATAGAATGGTCTCGCAACCAGCTGGAAATTCAGGTTGCAAGTGAAGCAAGATGTCAGGGGGAAAGGACGGAAGCTTCAGAGTTATCTACAGAGGGTGGAATTTGCATTTGGCAGAGTAGATAAGATGCAAAGGGAGCAAGAAGGCCAAGGATAAAAAGTACTTTCAGAAGGACACAGGCAAAGGGGAGCAGTGAGGCGACCGAAAGAGGAGTTCCACAGCAAAGCGTGGCGAGAAGGGTGCAGAACAATGGCCAGACCACCGTTTTGTTGTCATGGCCTGAGATGTGCTCACATGCCTAGATGCCATCATCACGCAAACACTGGACTCAACCAAGGCCTCTCCTGTAGAGCTTCATAAAGCCGTTACTATATTAACAGGCACAGAGCTTCAGGGCAGCCTTTGCTGAGGCTCTTCAAAGATTAGTCAAAAGCTTGATGAGTTTGATAAATATTGGTTTAAAAATAACAGTCCTGCTGAGCAAATCAGGAGAAGCAGAAGAAAAAGTGGTTATCAATCGAGAGACTTGCAGTTGAGGGTGGTAGCAACTAATATCACCAACACACAAATACAAGCAACACATACAGATACCACTTCTTTCAATAGCCTTAAATTCTTTTCTTCCAGATACACATTATCTGTGTATCAATGGTATAAATTTATGCTCCTCTCTCTATAAAATAGCCTTTGTATAAATGCTAAAGACAATTACAAAAAACCGATTTATATCAAATACATATTAAGTCAATCAAGTGTCTGGAGAGCTACTCTATGGCCACAATATTCAAATCTCCCCTACTTAGCTTTGTTAAGTTCTTCAAAAAGGTAAAAGAAACGAAATCAACATTTGTATTATACATATTTGTATTATACGTGAACCTACATTTACACAGGCCAACAAAATTTGTGTCTGCCTGTAGGAACGGGGAGGACTCTGGGCAACTGTCAGGATTATGAAAGGAAAGCTATGGCCTACCCCAAATATGCTTGTTTCCTTTGCCTCCAGAAGGCTGAAAGAGAAGGCTGGCTGAGAGGCAACTATGGAAGCCAGAGTTGGAGTTTTTTCTCAAAAGACAAGTTTCAGGCCAGGCGCAATGGCTCACCCCTGTAATCCCAACACTTTGGGAGGCCGAGGCCGGCAGCTCACAGGGTCAGGAGTTTGAGACCAGACTGACCAACATGGAGAAACCCCGTCTCTACTGAAAATACAAAATTAGCTGGGCGTGGTGGCACGTGCCTGTAACCCCAGCTACTCGGGAGGCTGAGGCAGGAGAATTGCTTGAATCTAGGAGGTGGAGGTTGCAGTGAGCCGAGATCGCGTGATTGCACTCCAGCCTGGGAAACAAAAGTGAAATTCCATCTCCCCCTCACCCCCCCAAAAAAAGACAGGTTTTAGAGCATCATTTAAAAAAGCCAACCTTAGATATTATTGCTTTGGCTTCTTCTATAGTCTTCTTTAACACTTGCTTCATTTTCTCATTTGGAGCTATTAAAAAAAAAGGAGAGAGGGAGAGAGAGCTGTCAAATACAAAGCCTCTTTAAAACTCTTCTGAAATATCTCAATCCCTTCTGTCTGAGTCAGGGGGTAAGTGAACTGAGACAGAGTGTGAGTGTGGACTTTACAGAAGAGAGGCAAGAAACCTGGCTGCCGGAAGTTAGGTGAAGATCTCTTCCCAGCAACAGAGACCTGGAGTGTGCTTTATGCAAAGTGGCAAAGGCTACAAAAAACAGAAATCCATGTTGTTGGGTAAACAGGGCCGGCAAACTTTTTCTGGAAAGGGCCAGAGAGTAAATATTTGAGGCTTTGCAGGCTACACAGTCTTGTTGGGTGGGATTACTCAGCTCTGCCACGTAGCACAAGAGCAGACAATACGACGGAGCTTGCAGTGAGCGGAGATTGCGCCACTGCACTCCAGCCTGAGAGACAGAGCGAGACTCCGTCTCAAAAAAAATAATAATAAATAAAAATAATAAATAAAAAAAAATAAATGGGGTGGCTGCATCTCCATACAATTTTATTTACAATAGGCAACTGCCTGCATTTGGCCTGTAGCCCATAATTTGGTGACCCCTAGATCAGGAAAAAATAATAACTTGAAAGCTCAGAAACAAAAAAAAAAAAAAAAAAAGAAGATGGAATGCCCAAACCTAGGGAAAATGGGGCAAGTTGAAACATATATTCCTAATAAATAACAGTATTAATTAGACATTGAAAATATTAGAAATATAAGATTGTATTAGAATAGAAGTGGTTAGGTCAGGCGTGGTAGCTGACGCCTGTAATCCCAGCACTTTGGGAGGCAGAGGCAGGTGGATCACCTGAGGTCAGGAGTTCGAGACCAGCCTGGGCAACATGCAGAAACCCTATCTCTACAAAAAATACAAAAATTAGCCAGGCGTGGTAGCAGGCACCTATAATCCCAGCTACTCTGGAGGCTGACACAGGAGAATCACTGGAACCCGGGAGGCAGAAGTTGCAGTGAGCCAAGATCATGCCACTGCACTCCAGTCTGGGCGACAGAGACTCTGTCTCAAAAAAAAAAAAAAAAAAAGTGGTTAATTTAAGAACATATTACATATTGGTTTAATGATGAATAGTGAACTGTTAAGTGGTTCTCATTTTTTTTTTCTTCATCTTACCACATCTTCTTAGGTAAGAAAGATGTGGAAGACAACCATTTTTCAGGTTAACATTCAAAGGAAATAATACTAGGAATTCTTACTATCCCTGATATTTTAAAAAAATGTATTTTTGAACTGGTAAGGCCTTGCAGGAATACTGTTCTTTTACTCCTAACAGTGTTTTAGGGCTGATCAATTACAGTCTTTAAACGGAGCTTTTAATGCAGGTTAAAAAGAATAAGCTATCAAAGAGGATTATCATCAATTCCACATGATCAGCCCAACACTGAAAGAATTTCTTCAGTGTTTTGCCATGTACGGAAGCGCTCTGCCCCAGAGAGAGCCATGTCCTTGATCAGGGAAGTCCATGTGCTGACATGCTTTCCCTTTCCTCTTTCACACAGTCCAGCTCGAAAGGTCCCCCAACATCTGTGAACAGCAACAAAACACAACTCTGAATACATTTCAGTGAGTATCTGCCAACAATTATTAGGTCGAACCACATGAAATTGCCAATACTCAACCATTTTTGACCTACAGAAGGGAAAGGGTCATTTCATCTGGTTCATCGAATATATGTAAAAGCAAGCTGCAACTTATTAAGAGCAAGATAAAAACTTCCTTTATCTACCTAATTCATCCTAGATTAGAGTTTTACCACAGGAGCTACAGAGTACAGTATTTTCTAAGTCTGTAGAGAAATGATGAGGTCAATTTTTGAACATAAAGAACTGCTTTCTCATGCCTATAATCCCAGCACTTTGGGATGCCGAGGTGGGCAGATGACCTAAGGTCAGGAGTTCGAGACCAGTCTGGTCAACATGGCAAAACCCTGTCTCTACTAAAAATACAAAAACTAGCCAGGCGTGGTGGTGCATGCCTGTAGTCCCAGCTATTCAGGAGGCTGAGGCAGGCGAATCACTTGAACCTGGAAGATGGAGTTGGCAGTGAGCTGAGATTGTGCCACTGCACTCCAGCCTGGGCAATAGAGCAAGACTCCGTCTCAAAAAAAAAAAAAAAAAGGAACTGTTTTCATACTTATGCCTATATAAGCATGCACATACAAGAGAAATCCTCACTTACCTTGCCCATTCCTTCGTCCAATATCATCCTTTTTAAATACTGCACCTCCACTGGGTACACATTTTTCACCCCATTCATCCTTCAATTTCAATTCTTCAATCTGATCATCAGTCAGTCCTTGCATATTAGGAGGGAGAAATACGCCATGTTCAGCTAATTCTTCCATTTCTTAAAAATAAGCAAAAGACAGTATCACAATCACAACACCCCATACCCATTGGAACGTAAGCTCCAAAGGGCCAGGGGCTTGCCCAACTGGCTATGTTGTGGAACAAACATTTATATGCCACTTGCTAAGTGCCAGGCCTGGCCTGGACCCTTGACAAAGAGTCATTGATCCACCCTCAGCCAACAGCATAGAGAGCTCAGAAGCTTGCCCCATGTCCCAGGCAGTTGGCCTGTAAATTGAGTGGCCAATCATTTGTGCTATGTTGTGCTTCCTAGAACTCTGGAGGGGCAAAATTACTATTCATTGAACACCTGAATATATATTCCATGGGTCTTACAGTTTTCCAAGTGCACTCACATGGACTATCTCATTTAATTTAACCTTGTACATTCCCCCCACCCTCAATTTATGGTTGTATCATGTCAGGCTCGTTCAGATGACACAGCTGCAGCTGATAATGTTTTTTCTTGAGACGGAATCTCACTGTGTCACCCCGGCTAGAGTGCAGTGGCATGATCTCAGGCTCACTGAAACCTCCAGCTC
Organism: Rhinopithecus bieti; assembly: GCF_001698545.2. NCBI lineage: Eukaryota > Metazoa > Chordata > Mammalia > Primates > Cercopithecidae > Rhinopithecus > Rhinopithecus bieti. The sequence continues at coordinate 1,997,671 of NW_016807866.1, forward strand.
CCAGGTTCAAGCGATTCTCCTGCCTCAGCCTCCTGAGTAGTTGGGATTACAGGTGTCCGCCACCATGCCCAGCTAATTTTTGTATTTTAATAGAGACACGGTTTGGCCATGTTGACCAAGCTGGTCTCGAACTCCTGACCTTAAGTGATCCACCTGCCTCAGCCTCCCAAAGTGCTGGGATTACAGGCATGAGCCAACACGCCTGGTCTGAGACTTTCTATAAAACTTCATGTCAATGCTTCATAAATAATTTATACAAATCAGTGGGGAGGATTTAAAGCGGCTTACACCCCTCAGAGATAGCAGAGATGGCACAAGGGACTTGGTTTTCTAGTATCATGTTCACTATTCAAATGCATGGCTGTGTTTCCTAATCCTTATATATTCACCCCAAAACCGGTCCGCATTTTAACCTTGCAAAATTGCCTTCCTTCCTTTCTCTCTCCTTCCTTCCTGTGAAGGAGGCACCTGGATCTCAGTGTTCCCATAACATTGTGTGAGGACATCACCTGACCTGAAATAATACAGTATTATGAATAAATGGTGTAACTGAATGGGATGTTTACTGTCTCCCTCTCCACCACAGTCTAAGCTACTTATTTCTTAAAAATAAGGGAAGGTTAGATAACATCTATCACAGTCATCATGATACCACCTCACACCCCATTGGAACGTTAGCTTCTAGGGGTCAGGGCCTTGCCCATCTGGCTATTTTATGGAACATTTATATGCCACTTGCTATGTGCCAGACCTGGCCTGGACCCTTGACACAGGGGCACGGTACTGGTCTTATTCATCCTTGTCTTTCTTTTCTTTGAGACAGGGTCTCCCTCTCTCACCCAGGCAGGAGCACAGTGGAGCGATCTCAACTCACTGCAGCATTGCCTCCTGGGTTCAAGCGATTCTTGTGCCTCAGCCTCCCAAGTAGCTGGGACAACAGGCATGTGTCACCACGCCCAGTTCAGTTTTGTATTTTTAGTAGGGACTGAGTTTCACTATGTTCTAGGCTGGTCTAGAACTCCTAGGCTCAAGGGATCCACTTGCCTCTGCCTCTCAAAGTGTCAGGATTACCCATGTGACCACCGCACCTGGCCCCATCCTTGTCTTCTGAAGGCTGAGCACTGGTGCAGAATAAATACATGAATTTTAAGTTCACTAACGTGACTCTCAGCATTCAGCACATTTCCAATTTATAATGTTATAGAAAGAGAAGACAAATTCCTTTTCTCCTCAAATGCTTTAACTTAAAAATAACATTTAATATTGTGTTTGTGTTGGAAGCTCAATTAATACACTACACATAAGTTTCATGAAAAGAACCATGATGCTCAGGAATTTCTCCACGGTGCAAAAATTACATGTTCATGCAATTTAATCAATATATTTAATAATAAATCACATATTCATGCAATTTAATAAATCACATAAATGAATATACTATTTATTGCAAATAGTTATGTTTATATTTTCTATGTATACATAATGATCGTTATATAAACACGTAGTAATATCCTACACCACATCAGAAAGTATCATCCCGTCAAGTTCAAAAGCTATGCTGTCTAATGCGGCAGGTACTCACTCACTTGGCAATTTAAATTTATTTAAATTAATTAAAATCAGCCGGGCGCAGTGGCTCACACCTGTAATCCCAGCACTTTGGGACGCCGAGGCAGGAGGATCACCTGAGGTCAGGAGTTCGAGACCAGCCTGGCCAACATGATGAAACCCCGCCTCCACTAAAGATACAAATATTAGCTGGGCGTGGTGGCATGCGCCTGTAATTCCAGATATTTGGGAAACTGAGGCAGGAGAATCCCTTGAACCCGGGAGGCGAAGGTTGCAGTGAGCCGAGATCGCGCCACTGCACTCCAGCCTGGGCGACAGAGAGACCCTGACACACACACACACACACACATACACACACACACACAATATATATATATTTAATTAATTAAAATGAAAATGTAAAATTCGGTTGCCTGGCCGCACTAGCCACATTCCAAATGCTCTGCCACACGTGGCCGGCGGCTGCCCAATGGACAGCACAGATGGGGGCCCTTCCACCGCCGGGAGATTCTGCGGAACAGCGGTGCCCTAGAACCTGCGCGGGGAAGGGAGACGGCGCCGCCAAGCGAGCAACAGGCCGTTTCCAGGGCGGGGAAAGATACCAAGGCTTCCTCAACTGTAAGGGGCCGCCCCAAAGCCAGGCGGCTCGCTGCTTTACATCGGGCGACTAAAAATAGTAAATTCAGCTTTTAAACGCCCACCCAGTTCTCATCTCACCCCTCACACGTGATTAATTGCACTAAGTCGGCTGTTCAGCCCGGTCTTTCGGCTCCCTCCTCCCTCCCCCGCCCATTTCCACTTATTCGCAGCACCCCAGGATTCGCAGCATCCCGGCTCCGAGAGGCACCTGGGCCCACCTCCCAGCCCGGGACGCCAGACAGGCCGGACCTTCTCCGGTTCCTTATTCATCTCCAGTTAACCCCAGTGTCCCGTTTCAACCCCGGCTGCTGCAAATCTCTTCAATAATCTTCACAAACCTGACCCCTCGGCCCACCCTGCCCCTCTTTCTCCATCCCACGCCTGTCTCTCGATCTGTCCCGGCTGGGCCCGCCCACGAGCCGCACCTGAGCAGAGGCGCTGCACCTTGAGCCGCCCATTATAGACCCGGGCCACCTGCACCGTGAGCTCCTCCAGCTCGATGCTCCCAGGCGCCTGCAGCAGGAATTGGCTCTCGTCGCCCCGCTTCACGTGCAGCAGAACCATGGCGGTCCCGCCGAGGCACTGAGGTGGTGAGAAGGCCCGGGCTGCGTGGCCCTCGGATCTGGCCGGCCGAGGATCGCCGGATCGCCAGCAGCGGCGACGCACTAACAGCCGCTCAGGGGCCCGAACCCCACGCTCCCGAGCCCGCAGTGAGCGAGGGAGCACTCGCTCCCGGAAGTGGATGTTGCTAGCAGCAACAGTGAAACAGTCAAAAGAGCCTCCAGCTCCAGCTCAGAACCCGAGTAGCGGAGGCTGGGGTGCACTGAGGCCCAGCAATCTACGCCCACTGTAGCTGCAGCCGGGGAAACCACCCACACAGCCTGAGAGGGCAGCTGATTCTGGCCGGACCGACGGAAGAAAACTCGCAGATCCCCCTCCCGGAAGTGACTGTTGTCGTGGCAACTTCCCAAACACAGACCAAGCCGCTGAAGTGGAGGGTGGACCTCCCCATCGACTGGTCTGGGGCCCGAGATTCCACTCAGGGATACGTGGGCTGAGGTGGGAGTTAATAGATGGGGAATGGGAGGGACGGCAGGCAACATACACGCCGAGTTCCGCAACTGCCGCCCCACAACCACTCCACATTCCAGCGTCCCTTCCGCCGCTTTCAGTCTCCACTTCCGGCAACGCCTCCATGCTGCTTCCGGCCTGGGAAAGTTTGGCGGCAGCAACCTAGAACTGGGTCACTCTGTTGGCTGCTGTTTGCGCGGGTTTGCTTTTCAGGACGGAGGGGCCAGGGCGAGTGTCTGCACTTCTTCGGGCTGATTTGGATGGTGTTGCTAGGGTAGCTCCAGCGGCTCCTGTCAGAGCGACCCTCCCCGAAATATCCAGCGGACTCTTGCAAAAGTCAATCGGCGTCAGTCGCTGTTTCTTCCGGGCGCCGCAGATGCACAGTCACTGCTCCCATGGAACTTATATTTTAGTGTGACAAAGAGAAAACAAAAATAAATGGCAGGCTGGGCGCTGTGGCTCACGCGTGTAATCCCAACACTTCGGGAGGTCGGGAGTTGGAAACCAGCCTGGCCAACATGGTGAAACCCCGTCTCTACTAAAAATACAAAAATTAGCCAAACGTAGTGGCACGTGCCTGTAATTCCAACTACTAGGGAGCCTGAGGTGGGAGAATCGCTTGAACCCGGGAGGCAGAGGTTGCAGTGAGCCTAGGTCGCGCCACTCCATCCTCGGCGACAGAGTGAGACTGTGTTTCAAAAATAATAAATAAACAGACAATGCAAATTCAAATACAGGTCTAAAGAAAACTAAACAGGTTAATGGACTTCTTAGGTTGGATGGTCAAGGAATGCCTTTAGAGATGGTTAACATTTGCAGAGTCCTTAGTAACAAGGCGTCTAGGCAAGACAGTGCAAGGCCTCTACCCGTTGTCTCGTGGTTTTTGGAGGGGAGCAGTGCTGAGTACATATTGATTTGACTATTACAAGCGCCCGCTACTTCCTGTTCCTTAAGCTTTGGAACTTTGGTCTTCTTGGTTGAAACTGGGGAGTGTGTGTTGGGGAGGGGGCGTGTGGGGAGAAAGCGTATGACTGAAGGCCTGGAAATGCCCAAAGCCAGTCTGGGCCTGATAGGAAGGCTGATAACTGATAGTGGATAGAAGGGGGATGGAGCCTTGGGAGAGGGGAAGATGTGTTATTATTTCTAGTACTGTTGAGACAGGGATCACCCAAACCCCGGAACAGGCAGTACTGGTCTGATTGGCAAATGTCTATCTCGCCAGAAGGAGAAATGGGCTACTATGTTTTCTTAGCTCCTGACTGCGGGCCATAAGGTCATACCCTTTCTCTTGAATCCAATTCTGTACTCATCAGCTTCTTACAATTTTACAGTATAGCCTTCCAGATAGAGAGCTACATGTCCACAAACTTACGTATTTTATGGGGTCTGCATATAATTGTTAATAATATTGAGAAATGTAGAAAATCGTTGCATAAGAACCCATGTTTTGACCATCCAGTTTTGTTTAAATATGTAGCTTAGTAATCATCGAGTGATTATTAAAATCACCACAGATCAAGCCCGTGCAGTATCTTTAAATTTGTCAGCCCTGGTATTTGTGGTCCTCATAATTTTATTGTAACTGCATTCTGTTCAGCATTTTCTTTTCTTTTCTTCTCTTTTTTTTTTTTTTGAGACAGAGTCTCACTCTTGTCGCCCAGGCTGGAGTGCAGTGGCTCATTGCAACCCCTGCCTCCTGAGTTCAAGCAATTCTCCTGCCTCAACTTCCTGAGTAGCTGGGATGACAGGCGCCCGCCACCAGGCCCAGCTAATTTTTGTATTTTTAGTAGAGGCAGGGTTTCACCATGTTGGCCAGTCTGGTCTCCGCCCGCTTCAGCCTCCCGAAGTGCTGGGATTATAGGCGTGAGCCACCACCTGGCCCTGTTCAGCATTTTCTTAAGGTCCTTTTCTTCTCATACAGGGCTTGTCTTAAATATCTGTGGTTAGCTCTTTCTTGGTGTGGTTTCAGCAGTCATAAATCATGCAAAGCCTGTTTTCTTGCCCTCAGGCACCCAAGTGAGTTCTGAATCTGAAGACCAAGATGACACCTGGTGTGGTCTTGTGAGTTTTCACTAGTTTTCTCTTTGTATTTGGGGTGCTGTTGCCTTTCTAGGATGAAGAGCATCTTATGACCATTTGTATCTGTTAAGCAGTCCATCAGTGATTAACATCCTGGTCTGGATAATTTATGAGTCTTTCATGATGGCTGCTGGATATTAGGCAGCCAGAAAGGAAAAGAGCAAATTTTGCTCTATTGACTGCCTTTTTTTTTTTTTTAGGTCCTAACACACTACAGATACAGTTAAAGCCTCTCTCTAATCCCATTCTCTTCTTCCCCTTCTCCAGAGGTAAACTGCTATTCTGAATTTGGTGTTTATCATTTCCATTGCATGTTTTTGATACCATTAACATGTGTATGTACCCCTAAAAATATATCCTCTTGTGTATTTTAAATTTTATTTATTTATTTATTGAGACGGAGTCTTGCACTGTCGCCCAGGCTGGAGTGCAGTGGTGCAATCTCGGCTCACTGCAAGCTCCGCCTCCCAGATTCAAACAATTCTCCTTGCCTCAGCCTCCCAAGTGGCTGGGTAATTACAGGTGCCTGCCACCACGCCCAGCTAATTTTTTTGTATTTTTAGTAGAAACGGGGTTTCACTATGTTGGCCAGGCTGGTCTCAAACTCCTGACCTCGTGATCCGCCTCCCTTGGCCTCCCAAAGTACTAGGATTACAGGCGTGAGCCACTGCAGCCGACCTTGTAAATTTTATATAAATGATGTCATACTATTTTGTATCTTGCTTTATGGCTACACCGTGAGGTTTTCTCATATGTTCTTTTCACTCACTTATTTTCCACTCCACTCCCCAGTTGACATTTATTTCTGGATTTAACCATTACAAACAATGCCTCTCATGTTCCACAGGTCCTAGTTTCTCTAGAAGTCGGATTTCTTGTTGATAGGGTACATGAATTTTACCTAATATTGTTAAATTGTTTTCTTGAGCTGATGTGCCAGTTTACTCTTTCACCAACCATGTAAGAGTTCCCCTTTCTCCGTATAATTGGTAATCCTTGATATGGTCAGACATTTTTCTAGCATTAATAAATTGGTGTTTTGATTTATACATCAGTTTCTTGTGAGTTTGCTTATTACATGCCTATCACCCTTGCTATAGTTTCTGGCCCTGCAGAGCTCAGAATCTGGCTGTGGGTCATGTAAAAAGAATGAAAACTAAACTACAGACTGGAGACGTATCTGCAAACCACATATCCAATGAAAGATGAGTAGAATCTAGAATATGTAAATAATCCTCAAAACTCAACTGTAAAAACAAAATCCATGTAGAAGATGGGCAAAATATCACAGACACTTCACTGAATGATAAGATGGCAAATAAGCACTTGAAAAGATCTTCAGGCTGGGCACAGTAGCTCACATCTGTAATCCCAACACTTTGGGAGGCCGAACTGGGCAGATTACGTGAGGTCAGGAGTTTGAGACCAGCCTAGCCAAAATGGTGAAACCCATCTCTACTAAAAACACAAAAAATTAGCTGGGCATGGTGGCAGGCGCCTATAATCCCCGCTACTTGGGAGACTGAGGCAGGAGAATCATCAGAACCCAGAAGGTGGAGGTTGCAGTGAACCAAGATTGTGCCACTGTACTCCAGCCTGGTTGACAGAGCAAGACTCCATCTCAAAAAACAAAAACAAAAGATTTTTATCGTTAGCTGTTAGGGAAATGCAAATTAAAACCACAAGGAAACATCCACTACTATAATGGCTAAAATAAAAAAATAACGACAACACCAAATGAGGAAAAGAATGTGGAGAAGCTGGATTACGCATGCATTGCTGATGGGAATATGAAAGGGTAGGCACTCTGGAAGTTTCCGTTTTTAAAAAACGGAAGCATGCCGTAACCATATAACCAAGCAATTGCACTCCTGGGTATTTATCCCAGAGACATGGAAACTTCTCTTCACAGCAGCTGTATTTGTAATAGCCACCACACTGGAAACAACCCAGGTGTCCTTCAGTGGATGAATGGTTAAACAATGGTACATCCATACCATGGAATACTATTCAGCAATAAAAAGGAACAGACAGTACATGCAACCTAGATGAATCTCCAGAGAATTATGCTGAGTGAAGAAAGCCAACCCCAAAAGGTTACATACCACGATTAAATTTACATAACATTCTTGAAGTGAGAAAATTATACATGCAGAGATCAGATTAGTGGTTGCCAGAAGTTAAGGGCAGGGGAAAAGGAGATGGGATGAAAGAGAAGTGGGAAAAGGGCAACATGAGGGCTCCTTATGGTGATGGAAATGCTCTGTCATTCATGTCTTGGTCATGCTCTGGTACTGTAGTTTTGCAAGATGTTACCCATGGGGGCAAGTGGGTAAAGGGGTACATGGGGTCTCTGTATTATTTCTTATAACTCCATATTAACCTACAAGTATCTTAAAATGGTTTTTTTAAGGCAATAATTCTGTAACTTCTTAATATAAGGTTAATGAACATTAAGAATTAAGAATTTCAAATATCAACCAGATAGGTCTGAAAAAAGGCAACACTAGCCTTGGCCTTTTTATTTTTTATTTTTTATTTTTATGAGATAGGGTCTTAGTCCGACGCCCAGGCTGGAGTGTGGTTGTGTGATCATAGCTCACTCACTGCAGCCTCGATCTCCTGGGCTCAAGTGATGCCCCACCTCAACCTTCTAAGTAGTTGGGACTACAAGGATGCACCACCATGCCCAGCTAATTTTTTTGATTTTTACCAGATATAAAGTCTATGTTGTCCAGGCTGGTCTCGAACTCCTGAGCTCAAGCAATCCTCCTGCCTTAGCCTCCCAATATGCTGGGAGTACAGGAATGAGCCATTGCACCTTGCCTAGCCTTGGCCTCTTTTTGTTTTTTTGAGGCAGAGTCTCCCTCTGTCCCCCAGGATGAAGAGCAGTGGCGTGGTCTCAGCTCACTGCAACCCCCGCCTGCCAAATTCAAGCTATTCTCCTGCTTCAGCCTCCTGAGTAGCTGGGATTACAGATCCCTGCCACCACACCCAGTTAATTTTTGTATTTTTAGTATAGACAGTGTTTCACCATGTTGGTCAGGCTAGTTTCGAACTCCTGACCTCATGATCCACCCATCTTGGCCTCCCAAAGTGCTGGGATTACAGGCATGAGCCACCACACCCGGCCTTGGCCTTTTACTTTGGGTCTTTTTAGACAGTCCCTTTTTCTGTCTGGTTGTGTCCCAATTCCTTTTTGCCCCCCAGTTGTTCCTTCTGCTTTGGGTAAGAAAAATAATGCATATTTCATGTATTATTTTCAAGTCAGCATTATTTTGAGTTAGGGCCTCTCTTATGGAGTAAGTGCATGGACTTTTTTTTTTTTTTTTTTTCCAGAAAGAGTTTCGCTCTTGTCGCCCAGGCTGGAGTGCAATGGCACGATCTTGGCTCACTGCAACCTCTGCCTCCCAGGTTGTAGCCATTCTCCTGCCTCAGCCTCCCCAGTAGCTGGGATTACAGGCCTGCGCCACCACACCTGGCTAATTTTTTTTTGTATTTTTAGTAGAGACAGGGTTTCACCATGTTGGCCAGCCTGGGCATGGACTTTTTAATAATGATTAGTAATCTCAGAAAATCTTTCTTCTTACTTTTAGAGGAAGCACTATCTGGAGAAATGAAAATAAGGTCTTGAATTAAAATACCTGATTCGGCAATAAGGGTTAAACTTATTTAGTTTGAACGTCACTAAACTTGTGTATGTAAACTACAAGGAAAATGGCTGAGAAAAATTCTTCCCTTTTGAACAAAGAAGTCAGCATGGTAAAGACAGATATATTTATTTCATATGACAGCACGTTTCACAGGATATGTACAGAATGTCTGTGTACCACTGACTTTAATACTGTACTTCTATAAAGTTTATCATTATAAATATTGTATGCCACATAAGCAATAAAATTCTTACATATAAACAGCAATCTAATATAGAGAACACAGAGTTCACAAAGAGATCTTAGTGTCTAACTTCTGCTCTGCTTTTAACAGAACTAGTAAATATTTAATAATACACAGAATAATGGCTAGTTATTTGCAGCATACCTTTAACTTTCATAACTTTGTGCATTTTCAGCAACTTGCCAAGTGTAATTTTCCTGATAAAGGCTGGGCTGCTGATATGTATATTTTAGACAGTAGTTTATATCCAATAGGAAACATTGCTCACAGAACTGCAATTTGCACTAGTGAAGTTTACCTAACAATGAATTATTTTGCTAGTGGAGAGCAAATACCATATACACTAGTCACATGGATGTTAAAGCCACAGTTTCAACAAGTTAATTCACATTTGGAAGCATACTGCTTATAGTAATACTGCTGTTTAAAAGACACTACTGCTGAAATGATTAGAACCTCCAAAAAGCACAATATAAAACTCACAAGAGTTATTTCTAACAGCAAATCCTGGCTGTTAACAGAGAAGATTACTTCTATAAATATAGTATTTTGATAACATTTGAGCATTTAGAAAAATGCTTTTTTTTCTAATAGATTTGCTTTATGTCGTAAGTGCAGTGCAGTTTGCTGTGCTTTTATCATTTTACATGTTCGTAGCCATGAACGCTATTTTTTGATATTCCCTCAATGTACATCTTTAAAGGTTAAGTGTGGACATAGGAATTTAGGTGGACATATACAACTCTTTATATAAAAGGAACGCTAATGTAAGTCTTAATGGGTAAAGATGATTGTAACGGAAACTGACAAAGAAACAACTATTGCTCAAGGAGTTTTCTGATTGGTTTACTTAATGATATCAAAATACTACATTCTGTAAAAATTCTGTGTACTTCTTCATAAAATTAATAAAAGCGGGATCAGTTACATATTGGCAGTGCAGGAGACAAAATCCACAGCTAATTTGAGGTATAGCCTCTAAAAACTTAAAGCAGCATCATAGATGTGTTATGTAGCCTCGTAAGAGGGGGGAGAACACACAGTGGATATATCCCCAATTCAAAGCACTCAGGGGACGGCTGCTTTCCCTGCTAAAAGCAAAGTTCCAGAGCAAAAGCAGCAAAAAGAAAATATGGGAGGGATACAGGCAACGTACATTCAAATGTACGCAGAGAGTACGGTTAGCTCTAATATTTCTCCTTGAACTTGGTGGTATGTGCCTTCCCTGCATATAAGGCCATAGTGCTTTTTTGGGAGCACTAGAATATCCATCCACTTGACAGTGACCACAAAAATAGGCTGTTTCCAGCGGCAAGAACCTCCTCCTGGAGAAAAGCATATGAAGGTGCTAGAGTAAAAAGTAACAAGGTTGTGTGTACTTGAAGGTGTTGGGTGTGGAATGGTAGAAAATTCTGATTCTGTGGTGAGATTATTCTAGTTTTGAAAACAAAATTGATGAAAGGTCCAAATTACATTGCAGCCATCTTTTTGGTAATGTGATATTGAAAAAGGGACTTTGTTGGAACTTTTAGGTATAATTTGGTCTGAGTTATATCCTAGAAATTAAACTATGAATTGTGAAAATATATAAATGTATACAGAAGTACATGTGTTTGTATGTATTATATATGTACACATACCTATACTTTTTTCCTTTAAAGCAATGCCTTTCAAAACTCTGTTCACTGTAACCTTGGCAGCTCTTTGGTAAATACTCATAGATACCAATTGTTAACAAGTATGAGAGGGCTGGTGGAAATGTCAGCTGAAAGTTGGGTGGGCTTTTTTGAGATTCTTCAGAAGCCTGACTGAAAAGTTTCTGAATAAGGACTGTTTTCTAAAGCAGTTTTAAGCACTTTTTATGGCTACTACTGTCTCCTATTCATCCAAAGAGAAATACATCAAAACTCCAGTTAACAATGAGAAGTGTTTTTCCTTATTTCCAATATACACATATTTCAATTCTGTACACATCAAATAGTGGTGTTTTGTGAAGATATCAGTGCACTTACAATGACTTATTGCACATAATGAAATACGAATGCCCAATTCTCTTGGCTCTACCTGCCAAAAGCAAATACCCACTGTCTTCTGTTGCATGGCGTTATCTTTCTGTAAAGTCCAGTGTGGGCGAAGCCTTAGAGGCCAAGGTCGTGAAAGGATCTACTGGAGGGCTGGTGCCAGGCAGGAGCAGAGGGACAGGAGGTGGAGGAGGTCTTCTTGATGGCAACACACAGAAAGAGACATTTGTACCTTTATTCCAGTCATCATTCAACGTCAGGTTGGAGCTGGAAAATGAACTTGGCTGATTACCCAGTAAGTCTGAACAAGCTGACTTTGACTTCCCTTTCACACCAAAGTCCTCTTCTTCCTCAAAGGTTACCCATCCTTTTGGGTTGCTAATTTTTAATGTAGACTGGCCCTGTAGATCAAAACTTTCCTTAAAGCCATCAAGTGAAGATGAAGCCTTGCTTTCATTATGACTGAGAGGCTGCAGAGAAGGGAAAGGATTGATAGTAACGGGCTCTTCTTTGGAGAACCATGAAGTTGCCTCTGATTCTTGAGACTCGGCTTTAAATGGGTTTCCAGGAGCAGCAGTCCTGTCACTGAAAGGATTTGTCCTGGTCAAGCCAGTAATAAATGGGTTTGGAGAACTTCGCATATTTTCCTGGGACTGACTCCGAGCTGGAATTGGAGGCATTGTTGGCATGCAACTTACAGAACTCAAAGTATTAACATTACTTTGCGTTACAGAAGGCAACTGAATCAACCTCTTTGGGTCTGGGGTTGGAACAGGTGACGTTTGAACAGATAGCTGAGCCTTTGATACAGCAAGCAGATTAAATGACAGATCTTCAAATGGGTCAATCTTTAATGGTGATTCTCGTTTGACACCAGAAATTCCATTTGTTTTTACCTGCAAAAGAAAGGGAGCACTGAAAAATCAGTTTATATTTACTTTTAATACCCCTATTCTTCCTGTTTCAATTATTCTTCCCTTTTAGGGGCAAGCATGTAAATTTAGAAACTAAAAGTAGCTTTGTGTAGTTTGTTACTCTGGTGGTTTAAATAAGATGAAACAGCTACAATCTTTAAAACTTTTCCAAATAAATCCTTTCTAATTAAATCAATTTTTTAAATCTCTCAAAATCAGAGCTTATTTCATTCATGCAAGTTTTGAAATGGTAAGAAGGAGAATTGTACAGAATTAACAAATTTGTTCATGCCCAGTTCTATCACATTTCAGTATGAACTTAAGACATCCATACTGATAACTTATGGTGAATCTATATAAATAAATTTCCAACACCCATCTATGATGATGATGTGGTTTCATTGTTCTTTTAAGTATGTTTTCATTTAAAATTAATGTTACTCTGGAAATTCAATTTTATAGATAAAATAAATTCTATTAGCACATTTTATTCATAAGATGAAGACTCCATCTTTCCCTCTCCCTCTTCTACTTGGAAAAATAAATTTTGAGAGTTCTTTGCTTTTTTTTTGGAGACTGAATCTTGTGTTGTCACCCAGGCTGGAGTGCAATGGCATGATTTTGGCTCACTGCAACTTCCACCTCCCAGGTTCAAGTTATTCTTGTGCCTCAGCCTCTGAGTAGCTGGCACTACAGCCGTGTGCCACCATGTCCAGCTTTTTTTTGTATTTTAGTAGAGATGGGGTTTCACCATGTTGCCCAGGCTGGTCTCAAACTCCTGAGCACAGACAATCTGCCTGCCTCAGCCTCCCAAAGTGTTAGGGTTACAGGCGTGAGCCACCACGCCCGGCACAGCTGACTTTTAATGCAAGCTCTCCTTTGCTGAATAAAGTGAGTAATGTGAGGCTGGGTGCGGTGGCTCACGCCTGTAATCCCTGCACTTTGTGAGGCTGCGGCGGGTGGATCACCTGAGGTCAGGAATTCCAGACCAGGCTGGCCAACATGATGAAACCCCGTCTCTACTAAAAATACAAAAAATTAGCTGGGCATGGTGATGCATGCCTACAATCCCAGCTACTCAGGAGGCTGAGGCAGGAGAATCGCTTGAACCTGGGAGGCAGAGGTTGCAGTTAGCTGAGATGGCGCCACTGCACTCCAGCTTGGGCAAGAGCAAAAAGTCCGTCTCAAAAAACAAAAAACAAAAACTGAGTAATGTGGCAACTTTCCGTAAAAAAATTGACCCTCCTGTCTTGTAAAAATGTTCCAAAACAGATACACTATTAGTAACCAAATGCAACCATTGCTTAAAACCAGAGGGAAAAAAGTCCTATTTTCTATTTGGTTTATGAAATCTACAACCACAATGAAGATGTGCCTAGAGTGGAGCCTGGTCCCTTCTATGTGACAGAGTTGGCTGTGAACTGTCATCAGTAGGAAGAGTGCTTGGAATTCCTTCACTCTTGCCCTAAATCCCTTGGTCCCTACTCCATAAAGAAGCTGGTTGGAGTGGAGCACAGCCAAGGGACTGCGCAAAGCCAACTGATTAGATGAAGGAAAAGAACTACGATTCTGGCCTCATGGGCAAATTAGCTTATCAGGCATTCATTATTAATTTTGAAAAAAATGTATATAATTCTTAAAACTAGAGTAGATGACTTGGACACTTATACTAACTTAAGAAAACTTCAGGGTTGGATAGGACAGGGCAAAAAAAAAATTCAGTTCAAGATTGGCAATGTAATAAAAATGAGCACTGCCCAACAGGAATTTGGATAGCTGTTAAAGCAAAATAACTATACTTTCATGAAATATATTGGAAAAAAACAGCAGCAGTCTCAATAAAATGTAACTGCATATTATGAAACACCTAGTTACTGCTTAAGAATAAGGAAGGATTGGCCGGGCGTGGTGGCTCAAGCCTGTAATCCCAGCACTTTGGGAGGCCGAGACGGGCGGATCACGAGGTCAGGAGATCGAGACCATCCTGGCTAACACGGTGAAACCCCGTCTCTACTAAAAAATACAAAAAACTAGCCGGGCGAGGTGGCGGGCGCCTGTAGTCCCAGCTACTCGGGAGGTTGAGGCAGGAGAATGGCGTAAACCCAGGAGGCGGAGCTTGCAGTGAGCTGAGATCCGGCCACTGCACTCCAGCCTCGGCGACAGAGTGAGACTCCGTCTCAAAAAAAAAAAAAAAAAGAATAAGGAAGGATGTTCACTTGTAAAAGGAAATGGTGTGGATGACTTAAGTGAATAACTTTCAAGTATCTGTTTTATTCAGCTATCCTAGAATATGCTTTATAATTGGTTGGAAAAGTATACTTTCCTTCAAACTTAGTGTGATAAATTTGTACAAAATTAAAGAGAAAACACGTCACAGACTTTACACTGTATTCTAAATGTCTTAGGTAAGTAGATCTATATGTGGAAATGTACTTAAAAGGAAATTTATATAGCTATTATAAAATTAACTCTGTATTACCAAAAATCTCTGGACTATTTATAGTTAACATAAAATGGAAATATTTGAGTCTGAGACAAAATTCTCCTATGGCAGATAGAAGCGTCCGCAACACAGACATTAGAGGAGAGGAGAATTTTGTGCTCTGCCAGCTTAGAAGTCACCTGCTGCATAACTGCTATGCATTTGAATATCTTTATTTTCATATATAGGAATATTTTTATTTCAAAATATGTTAATTTGATAGAATCAGGATCATTTTTCCCAGACTTGAAATTACAATGACAACCACATCACTATTCATCACATTAGAATTAATATGTAATCTAGGCAGGATTTGTGATGACAATATTAAAATTGGTGCTATTTTTACAGAGAAAGGTGTTGGAAGGCCCTTTAAATAATCCTGTTATACTGCCAACTTTCATCTTTCTAAACCATCAATTCTTCCTTACCAATAACAATCTTGCTACTAAAACTATTTGAAAAAATATTTCCCCAAAATATTTTTTCCTAAAAAACATACTGAATTTTGTGTTTATGTAATTACATAAATGCCATTGTTAAAACCAAGAACCAATCTGCTTTTGCCAAAAAGGCCTTCATATACCTAAATCTTACTTTCTTAAAGTTAC
>NW_016807866.1:2013646-2016546 GCF_001698545.2 Rhinopithecus bieti
ATATACCTAAATCTTACTTTCTTAAAGTTACACTTTTTAGTTTTGTTAATTTTCATTAAAAAATGAAGCAAAAAGTGGTAAAGCATTAGCAAGAACAACAACATGGTTCCTAAAATCCAAAATACTAAGAAGAAAAAGCAGGTTTTATGGTATGATAGAATTTATTAATGGAGACAGGTGGTTTTAAAAATGGGTGAAACTTTAGATGTATGAAGAAGAGATTCATACATCTAATGTGTTGAGACGGATGAAAATACATGTAAGATTGATAAATTGTCAGATACCTGTTACCCTGATGGTTGCTCCTGCTTTGAGAAAGGAAACAGACATCAAAGGAAAGAGTTAGGAGGACAATCCGAGATCAACCAGCAACCCTAACAATTCAGTCAACAAAATACTTTCTAAGTTACATACAGAATCCAAAAGTAGCAATATTTGCAGGTTGTAACATAAATTCAAAAGACAATTCCAATTCCTTTTGTAATTTTGTTGAATTAGGGTCCAGACTTTAGTTTTGTCTGAGGTTGATTACTAACCAGCTCAGTTTTGTTATTCCAAAAATAATACTCCAAATGATTTCAGAGTTCTAAAATATTTTAAGCAACCTGTTATGGACTGAGTATTTGTGTGCTCTCCCCTCCCAAATGCGTATGTTGGTTCCATAAGCCCCAGTGTGATGGTATTTGGAGGTGGGGCCATTGGGAGGTAATTAGAGTTAGATGAGGTCATGAAGGTGGGACCCCATGATGGGATTAGTGTCCTTATGAGAAGAGACACCAGAGAGCTTGTGCAAGTGTGTGTGCCTGCTCTCATTCCAGGCACCACATGCAATGAGACGGCATGAACACACAGTGAGAAGGTGGCTGTCAGCACGCCACAAAGAGCGCCCTCACCAGAACTCAACCATGCTGGCACCCTGATCTCGGACTTCCAGCCTCCAAAACTGTGAGAAAATAAATTTCTGTTGTGTAAGCCACCCAGTCTATGGTATTTCTTATGTCAACCCAAGCAGACTAAGACACAGCCTTAGGATAGCCTAGGGATGTCATTATTAGAGAAAATGGCAATTTAATGGTACAAAATGATACCATTTTTGGTACATACTATTTTGCAAAAAGACCATCCCACCGAAAATTAGTATTCATTTTAACAAAATGGTCGGGATCTAGCTTGTTTTATCTTACTTAAATTTTCTGAAAAATGATACCCTTAATATCATTAATTTAATTCATAACATATTAGTTGGAACATACGAGAAACTTGCACCTTACAAGAAATTTGGAATTTACCTTTGTTTAAAAATGAAATCATAATCCCTCTATAATATACCATTATTTTAAAAAATCTAGTATCCTCAAAAAACAGTTTTGAGGTAAATCTTCTCCAATATCTAAACGTACTACTAAACAGCAAAACTAATTTTGACAATTCAGAGACATCATCCTGAAATATATTAAGTACTTTAGAATTCCCTGCTTAGTAAACATGAGACTCTTGTTTAACACTCAAGAGTTTAGTGTATCAGCTCTGGCAGTGGATAGGAGATCAGGAATAGGTTTATACTGAGAGGTATAACGTTGCTGTATCCTCCATTAAATGGGTCTAGATTGCTGCGATTTTTCTACCAGGTCTCATAGTAACAGTACAGCAGTGAGTTCAGTTCCTTTACTTCCAGTTGCATTTCCTTATTTCTGGCTCTTAGCTGATAAAGATGACTAAGATGCTGGAAGTCAGATAGATAAGTGAGGATTTTTTATACTTTGTAAAGGATGTATGACATGTTACATAATCACTCAAATTAAACGAATCTCTTCTATACAAAATTAAAAAGTCAAAGAATAAATAATAAAAGTAAAACTGGGTCATGTACGTTATGTTTTAAATACCTTGTAGATTTGGAACAGGGTAAGTAAAGACTTGTAAAATTAACAAATGTTCAATTCTAAAACTATTCCATCTCATTACAAAATATCGAATTTGTCATATTTAAAATCTCACCATCAGGTTTGAAAATCTTGTATATTTTCAACTTACAGCTACTTCCAATAATTTTAAAATTTTTTATTATTTTAAAATAGGCATTATTTTATGGTTCAAAATTCAAAAGGTACAAAAAGATAAAAACACTCCTCCTCACCTCCCTCCTGGTCCCCCAGCATTGGGCATTCCCTGGAGGAAACTATAACCACTTTGTGATCCCTCACAATGACACTTTGCATGTCAACAAGACCCCCCCCTCCACGAAAGGTGTGTCTGTGTATCTAATATTAAGGAGTTTGATATCAATGACAGAGGCAAAAAGATACTTCAGGATTTGAAACAAATATCTTTGTCTTTTTGATGAACTGACAACCACAAGATTCAAGAACACAATCTAAGGGCGCACACACAAAGCATGTGCGTCGGCCACCAAATCGCTATACTCACTTCAATGAAAAACATAAATCAAAACAATGGAAAGTTTTCTGTGAAAATGATACATGTCTTAAGATGATTTTATAATGCTAACTACAATCTCAGCTGACAGTATGCACTTCCGGAAGTTTTTCAGAGTACTTTATCTGCTTTCTTATTGGTTTAAGGACACTTAAACCATCAGAGTTTTAGTAATTATGGCACACATCTACAATGAGATGGATGTCCTAAAGCAGTCCTAGAAAGCTCAGAGTGGCTAGCTAAAAAAGTTTTTTGCCCTTCAATTACATTTTAAAGACTACAATTGTATACATTACAAGAAAATAAGGAAAAAAATCACTATTGGCTAAAAATGGATTAGCAGAAAAAAAAACCATTCTTTGAAGGAGTTCTGCCATTATTATATATTTTCAGCATCCTCAATTTTTTTTTCTTTTCTTTTTTTTTTTTTTTGAGATGGGGTCTTGCTCTGTCGCCCAGGCTGG
>NW_016807866.1:2019511-2030926 GCF_001698545.2 Rhinopithecus bieti
GCCCAGGCTGGAGTGCAGTGGTGCAATCTCAGCTCACTGCAACCTCCACCTCCTGGGTTCAAGCAATTCTCCTGTCTCAGCCTCCCGAGCAGCTGGGACTACAGGCGCACACCACCACGCCTGGGTAATTTTTGTATTTTTAGTAGAGACAGGGTTTCACCATATTGGTCAGGCTGGTCTTGAATTCCTGACCTCAGGCAATCCACCCACTGTGGCCTCCCAAAGTGCTGGGATTACAGGCATGGGCCTCTGCTCCCAGACTTCATCCTCAATTTTCTAAACTAAAAAAATGTAGCATGCTTTTTGGTATTAACCAGCTTAGAAGAACATTTATTTTTCTGTATTATATATCCTTCAACTTTTACAAATGTGACTTAATAAATGCTAACTGCTAACATTATTCATATTGTATTGAGTCATATTTACTTTAACATCTGTTTTCACCCTGTAGACACTTAAGAAACTGTTCACTTCTACCAACTAGCTGGAAATACCCATATATTTGTAAAAATAAATGTTAACTATTACTTATAAATGTGCTTAAGGGACATGGCCAATGCATATTATTTCTGTATTTCAGATCTTTCCAAAGTGTAAAAGATGACTTTTTATTTATTTATTATTTTTGGAGGTACAGGGTCTCACTGTGTCACCAGGCTGGAATGCAGTAGAGCAATCATGGCTCACTGCAGCCTCGACCTCCTGGGCTCAAGTAATCCTCCCACCTCAGCCTCCCAAGTAGCCAGGACCACAGGTGCATGGCACAATACCTGGATGGTTCTTTAATTTGTAGAGACAAGGTTTCACTGTGTTGCCCAGGCTGGTCTTGAACTCCCAGGCTCAAGGGATCTGCCCACCTCGGCCTTCCAAAGTGTTAGGGTTCACTCATCTCACAGGTTTTTCAGAAGAGTGTAATGAGATACTTTAAGGAAAGATCACTTTGAAAATTCACAGTAGGCTGGGCACAGTGGCTCACACCTGTAATCTCAGCACTTTGGGAGGCCAAGTGGGCAGATTGCCTGAAGTCAGGAGTTCAAGACCAGCCTGGCCAATAGGGTGAAACCCTGTCTCTACTAAAAATACAAAAATTAGCCGGGCATGGTGGCAAGCACCTGTAATCCCAGCTACTCAGGAGGCTGAGGCAGGAGAATCGCTTGAACCCGGGAGGCAGAGGTTGCAGTGAGCCAAGATCACGCTACTTCACTCCAGCCCAGGCAACAGAACGAGACTTTGTCTGAAAAAGGAAACAACAACAACAACAAACAAATTTATATATATATATGTATAACAAAATATAAAAAGAAAATTAAAACTCGTCTTTTACTTCTTATAATAGACAATAATTAAAATAGGTATGTTCAAAGACTAAACCATATGCATCAAAGATAATATTTTGTGTAACAAATGAGACTTACTTGCGGTTGTGAGGAAGCTTCTGAAGGCAAGCTATGGGATGACCTGCTTCGAGGTGGTGGTTGTGGTGGGGTTTCCAAATTTGGCTGGGGGCCAGACTGAGGCATAGGTGCTGCCATAGGGACAAGAGGCTCCTGCAACCTTTGAGCAGGCGGGGCCAAAGAAGACTGTGGAGGAAAAGCAGCCTGAGGCTTCAGTGGTTCAGGAAGGAAAGTTGAACCTGAAAAACCAGTGGTTGTCAGACGTTAGGTGTATTCTAGAAAACCACGTTTTTTTCCTTCTTTGGTGAAATGTTAGGAGAATATTCTAGTTATTTCTTCCCCCAATAAGTAGCCCCATTTCTTGTGGTATAATGAAGGAAGCATGTATCTATTTGAATACGTTGTAGAAGGTGGGAGATGACAGAAGGAAAAAGAGAAAAATACACAACAAAACCACTATAGTATTTCTAATATAGTATCTACCTTTCTTTTCTCTCAATTTTAAAGATTTTGGTTTTGAGACAGGGTCTTGTTCTTTTGCCCAGGCTGGAGTGCAGTGGCATGATCACGGCTTACCACAAGCTCAACCTCCCGGGTTCAAGTGATCCTCCCACCTCAGCCACCTGAGTAGCTGGCACCACAGGCATGTGCCATCACACCTGGCTAATTTTAAGAGTTTTTTAGTTTTTTACAGACGGGGTCTCACTATGTTGCCCAGGCAGGTCTCAAATTCCTGGGCTCAAGCGGTCCTCCTGCCTCAGCCTCCCAAAGAGTATCTACCTTTCGATGTTTCTGATGTTTTGCTTTGGCTTTCAGGAGTCAGTCTTCCAGCAGATGCCCGCGCATGGCTCTGTGGGGCACTGATAACTCCAGCACGAGGAGGAATCATCTACAGATGGGAAACATACACTTGAGACATTTACTTACCTTCCACAGGTAAAATTCTGTGAAAACATTTGCTTTTGCATCTCATTTACTTTCTTCTATGGTATTAGTCCCTATCTTGTCATTTTAAGGGTTCTCTACCTGAATCCATATAGTGATGAATTTTAAAATCTTCCTGTTTACTTCTGACTGTTTACTATCTGCCAGACATTACGTTAATTAAGCACTGTATAGGCATTTCCATTTCATCTTCAAAATATCCCTCAGAAGTAGGTATTATTTTATCATCTCTATTTTAAATTAAGATGAAGAAATGTATACAACTTGCCCAAAGCCACACAGAAAGCAGAGCCAAGATCCAAACTCAGGTCTGACTAGCTGTGGGGCTAGGGTTCTTAACCATGTGCAATGCTGTCTTCATGGAAAAAACTGGGATGATTTTAAAATACACAAGGAGACAGAGAGATATATACCTGAGCAACTAGGAGACTTTGGGGAAAAAAAAAAACCCTGAGATTTGTTGTTGTTGTTTTTTTTTTTGAGATGGAGTCTCACTCTGTGGCCAGGCTGGAGTGCAGTGACACAATCTCTGCTCACTGCAACCTCCGCCTCCTAGGTTCTGGTCATTTTCCTGCCTCAGCCTCCTGAGTAGCCGGGACTGCAGGTGCCCACCACCACACCTGGCTAATTTTTTGTATTTTTAGTAGAGATGGGGTTTCACCATGTTGGCCAGGATGGTCTCAATCTCCTGACCTCGTGATCCACCTGCCTCAGCCTCCCAAAGTGCTGGGACCACAGGCGTGAGCCACTGCGCCAGGCCGAGATTTGTTTTTTAAGAGATGGGGTCTTGCTATGTTGCTCCAGCTAGACTTGAACTCCTGGGCTCAAGCAATCTTTCCACTGTAGTCTCCTGAGTAGCTAGGACTACAGGTGCATGCCACTGCCACCCAGCCACATATTTTTTTTTTAAACACAGAAGTACAACTTTTGAATGACTAACTCAATATTCCAAAATAAATACACTGAAAAGACTCATCAGTGAAAAATATTTTTTCTATTTTCATATGTTTGCTGAAGGATCTAAGCTAACAATATTTATTTTAAGCAAAATATGAGCTTTTAAACTCACAAAAATCTTGACTTTCTTTTCCCGTACTTACGGTATTCAACAGAATAAAGAAAGTTCTTGTGCCCAGTGTGGTAATGGAATCAGTGAATGGCAAATTTCTTTTTTTGAAAAAAGGAGGATAAATATTTGAATATTACACATAAAAAAGAACCTTCAAATTATTAAGCGGACAGCTACAACAGAAAAGACAAAAAACTTCTATGTTCATAGGAAGTAGTTTTTTCAGTTCTCACAATCTTAATAATCTTAATTTCTAGGTATAGTAACAGCTCTCAGTTTCCTACTCTTCAGATATGGGCCTCTCAGTAGTCCCAAGTTCTACTGGATTAGCCTAAGTTACTGCTTACTGGTTTTTATTTGCTCTCTCTGTTCTTGATTACCTGTTACAGTCCAGAGAAAGTTTTCAAATAATAAAAAACCTATGTGTATAAGAGAACATATAAACATACAGAAAAGACACATTCATCAGGTAGAGAAAAATCCTGCAACACCATCAACCCTCCTATTTCTAATATCTTTACGGAATATGATGAATCTGATCAAGAAAAAAACCAAAAAGAGAAAAAAAACCTTTAGAACCAGTTTTACTATACTGTATTTATCACTGTTTTCCTGAAATGTAATTAAAATCCTTTTTTAATGAAGGATTACTTTATATCTTCATTACTCAGGTAAAATGATAAAAAGCTGCCCAAATCCATCATCTCCTCATATACTGAGACTCTTCAGATATTTACTTAGTGACCATAATTGTTTTAAGTCTATCACTTTTATCCAAATAGTGGCGCTGGTTATTTTTGAAGAGTGCATTAAAATAATGTTAGAGTTGGGCAATCATCAAGTGCGATCCCCTCATTTTAGAGCTGAGGAAACTGAGGCCTTGAAGGGTCACATGATTTCTCCAAGGTAACAGAACTGACTAGTAGTAAACAGGACTTAAAACCCAGACCCCTTGGCTCCAGGCAAGGTCTTACCTACCGGTCTGGCTGTACTGTATCCAGCAGGTCCTGGGCCTGCAAGTCCTGCTTGAGGTGAAGGCTGACTGCGTCCTGGAACAAAGACATCATATATTTAAGTTTAAAACAATAAAACAGAAACCATGTACTTATATTCCAAGTGTCTATTTCATGGTCCAGTTTTGAGGGTGAATAGCTACATTCAAGTGTTTTTACCTATGTTATCTTTCCGTGCTGTTCCAGGGCTTTTGGGTGCTTTGAAGCAAGAAGGGAAAAAAACAATTAGTTGCAAGTTAACAATTAAGCAATATTGCATAACATCAGCTTGCTGTTCTGCTTCATTACCAGCAGAAATTGGGGCTTTGGATAATGATGAAGGGTTTGGATTACCAGTCCTGAATGAAATACTCCAAAAGAGAGAAAAATTACAATATTTAGAGAGACCTTCATGGGAGACAAGTGGTGACTTTAGTTTGATATCTCACTCATGGGGCCACTTTTAGGGTAGCATTCCCCATAGAGCTCTCTTTTGTGAACCCTGAAAACATACAGTCAGCTGTGTGAATGGTCACAAGATGTGGCACTGCTGCCCCTTCGAGTCTGGCAGACAAGTGGCTCCTGAGCAACAGACAGGACTGCATTTGTCAAATTACACAAGAGGCTCCTAGTAGCACTACTTTAGGGCTTCACACTGTGGATGTCATTGTGGATAAGGCTATCTTATGATG
Source organism: Rhinopithecus bieti (assembly GCF_001698545.2). Classification (NCBI taxonomy): domain Eukaryota; kingdom Metazoa; phylum Chordata; class Mammalia; order Primates; family Cercopithecidae; genus Rhinopithecus; species Rhinopithecus bieti. The sequence goes on from NW_016807866.1 coordinate 2,024,604, forward strand.
AGATCTTTTGGATTTCTATAACAAAATCCTATCATTAAGACAGAAGACAGGCATATGTTATTACCAAATATCTGCCTTATGGAAGATAGTGTTAAAAATATGTTCAAACTCATTAGAATGGTAGCTTAAGGAAAAAATGAAATAAATTACTCTTGGGGCCAAAAGGAGTAGGAGTGACTATCAAGGGCAGCATCTTAGATAAACTCTCCTTTTTGTAAAGAAATTCAAGTACAATTGTTATAAGAAATATATCAGCCTTTTAATAACTAAAATCATAACAAATGGCCACTAGTCTTAAAGGTCTTTTAAACAAATCTGGCTCAGTGCTAATCTATAAAACAGCTATGTTATCTGAAATCAACTACAAAATACTATATTCTTGGATCTGAATTAATAGGGTTTAATTATAATCATTAATTTTTAAAACTTCAGATTAGTAAAGTACATTTCTAAATATTTTACTTATTCTGAAAAGAATTTTGAAGACATTCTTAAACAGTAATTTCACAACCTGGACATACATAAACTATATATGAAACAGAGTACAAACAACACTAAGGATCTCAGGGAAATTAAATGGATATCCATTAGAAACTATAGGTGACATAGAATGAAGAGAGGAAAAAATACAAGATATACATAAGGAGGGGAAAGAGAAGTTTACAGCTGGACCAAGAAAAGATTTAGTATGCCTGTAAACACTGGGGGGTGGGGCACTGACACTGAGAAATAAAATGAGAGAACCATTTCTATAATGCAAGAGTCTTGTTACCTTCCATCTCTCTCCTAGCTACCCCAGGACTGGGAGGGGCTCCAATACCTTTTTAGAGAAAGAACAGAAGCTATATATTGTTCAGGGCCCACATCACAGAATGAAAGGCAGGCACACAAGACAATCTCCATAGTAAAAACTCACTTTTGCAAAAGGGCTCTTTTATTGCTTTAAATTTCTTCAAAGATATCAATACAAACCAAAGTGACTTCAGATGCTTGGCTCAAACCTGAATCCTCCCTTTACTCCAACAGAAGAGTAGAAACAGGACGACAGTTTTCTTTTTATATATACAATTACTACCAGTAGGGAATTTAAAATATGTTTGATGAGGCCCTTTGCTTTATTTAAAATCATCTTACTCTTTATATCCAGAGCAAGTAAAACTCTGATATTTGATAGTCAAAAGGAAAGAAATCATAAATTTCTGAGACTACGTAAGTCTTTTGAAGTTAGTTTTGATGCATTAATATTAAAACTCTAATGTACTATAATTACGTAAAGGAATTATTGGTTACAGGATGAAAAAACATGTTGCAAACACTGCTTACAAAAGAATTATGAAGGGGAGCAATTTTTAAAATTAAGACAGATTTCACTGTAATCTACTGGTTTGCTAATATAACTTATGACAGATTCATTTTAAATTTATTTTTTTACAGGATGTTTTCCTAATTAAAGCAGAATATAAGCAAAAATTATCATGGAAATTTAAAAAAAAGCAGGAGCTTGAAAAGGAAACAATTAAATGTTTTCTATAAAAGCAGGAACTTGAAAAGGAAAATTAAATGTTTTCTGTAGGTCAATGGAAAAATGATCACTTAGCTGTACTTGGCAGAAGCTGTAATGCTGAAATAATTGAGCTATTCTTATCACACGCAGTCATTAAGATCTACACACAGGCAAAGTCGGTCTGTAGGAAGACCTGAATCACTCAGTCATGTCACTAGGCAAGCTACAATAGAAACAGACCAGCTACACATGCACAGTAAGCCTTAGCAACATTGGATTTGTAAAAATTCTTCTGAGGAATTGTGAAAACTCACCTCATCTTTTCTTGAGAATTAGAATAAATAAACTTGTCAAATGTATAACTCCAACTGAGCTCTGTGAGTTTTCATGTAAACCAAATAAACTATACTTCAAACAAAAAGTGACCCATTGTGAATAAAAATTTCCTTAAGAAGAAATGAAAAGAAAATCATACAGTTCTTTGCTAATCCACAAGCTTTTCCACTAGAAAATAAATGTATCACTAATCAAATACTTGGGAAATGTTCTGTATTTACTGTACCTGAGTGACTTTTAAAATTAATATAACTTTTAGGTATTAAATCTTTGTAAATGAATCGACCACATTTATTTTTTAAAAAATTATTAGGCCTGAACAATCCCAGCCTATCTGGGAAATGAAAGCCTTTATTAGTTTTGTTTGTGGATTAGTTTTAGACTGGAATGTCATTCATTTTGACTTTTATCAAGCAAACCTAAAATGTCTTTCAGTTGTAGGGATCAAGCTCCAAAACATTAATGAACCACGATTCACACATGCTAACAAATGTAAATGTTTACCTCCAAATTCCTTTCTAGCGGGTGCAGGACTCCTGGCCCCTTATAGTTCATAAGAAAATAGGCAGTAGAAAGGAAATGACATTAAATACAGAAGTGAAATGTCAAAGATTGCTATAGTATCCGTGATGTCACGTATCATGCAGGAATTACATATTATCTAGGTATTACAAAAACTATTATTCAATGCATATGCTTATAATTGAAGTAACAGCACTATATTTAATTTAAAAGAACATTAAACAAATATATACAATTGTACATTAATACGTATGCTCTCCAGTTTTAATTATACATTTTACAGAAATTAGCATATTTTAATGATTTCATGCTTATAAGTCATCCAGAAATGAGGATTTTGAAAAAAATTAAACCTAATTTTACCTAAGAACAGTTTACATGCGTAACTAGATCAAATTAGCAAAAACAAAATAAACTTCTCTGGCTGGCTGGTGAGAAGGCAGCTAAAGGCAGCTGTGAAAACACCTTAGAGGGGGCCGGGCTGTAATCCCAGCACTTTGGGAGGCCGAGACGGGCAGACCACGAGGTCAGGAGATCGAGACCATCCTGGCTAACACGGTGAACCCCGTCTCTACTAAAAACTACAAAAAACTAGCCGGGTGACGTGGCGGCGCCTGTAGTCCCAGCTACCCGGGAGGCTGAGGCAGGAGAATGGCGTGAACCCGGGAGATGGAGCTTGCAGTGAGCTGAGATCCGCAGTGAGCTGAGATCCGGCCACAGCACTCCAGCCTGGGTGACAGAGCGAGACTCCGTCTCAAACAAACAAACAAACAAAAAAAACTAGCCGGGCGACGTGGCGGGCGCCTCTAGTCCCAGCTACTCGGGAGGCTGAGGCAGGAGAATGGTGTAAACCCGGGAGGCGGAGCTTGCAGTGAGCTGAGATCCGGCCACTGCACTCCAGCCTGGGCGACAGAGCGAGACTCCGTCTCAAAAAAAAAAAAAAGAAAAGAAAAGAAAAGAAAACACCTTAGAGGAATCTACTCTGCAAACACTCTACCGTGTCTGTTGCGACTACGATGTTCTTTAGAGAAAAGCTAAGAAATAGCAACAATGATAGAAAAAAAAAACCCAGTAAAATCCAGAAGCTAGAGATTGGAAAACATGCAAAACAGAGTGAAGAATTTTACATCTAGCAGAAATGGAAAAAAAAGGTTTTCACCTGAAGGCGGAGGAGGTCTCTGTGGGGGAGCCGGGCGTGTGGGAGGGGCAACAGGGCGGGGCGGTGGCGGCCGCTTGGGCTCCAAGGGTTGGGCGGGGTCTTTCTGCGGCAGCGGCATTGCTGGCTGCGCGTCAATAGGAGAACCTAAAAAGCACAAAGGAGGTAAGAAGATCGGGTTCCAAGTAGCTGTTGACAGAAGGTAATATATATATGTGTAATGTTCTATCGAATGTGCACAATGGTATAAAAAAAGGGCATGTATTTTCAGTATGAATAACAAAAGCAGTCTACCATTAAACTGCCCTCTGGTACCATGGCAGCAATAATGCTACCTCCTGCTGACTTCTTACCTAGGCCTCAGGTGCTGAAAGCTAATTTACTAAGTGGCCCTGATATGGCACAAAGTATTGTTTGAGTTAAGTCATTTTGCAGTCTGGCCAGGAGAGAGAAGAAAAAGCCCAAATACTTATGGGTTCATACCACAGAAAATCATCAGTTGTAAGACACAGACAAACCAAACCACATAGAAAAAAGATTAAGAACAATTTTCATCTAGCGACAGTTATAACAAATTTCCTTTCCACTGAGAGCTAATCATCTACAAGTTTTCCTCTTCTGTACCGGAGAAAACAGGGTGCACTTTAGCACCGAGGTATAAAACTTAAACGATGACTCTCCAACATCAAGCACATTGGCTACAGGAAGCCATACCAAACTTTCAAATAAAATGCATACTCTGTGCACTGGGAGGCCCAGGAGTTCTTGACGGTGCTCGGCTTGGTCTGATGGGAAGGGAAGGTACAGGACCCTCTGATATCGTAGGTGACTGGCAGGGACTAGTTCGGGGTGAAGAGCTGGGGGAAGTACCAAGGCCGGAACTTGAAGAGGGCTGGAGATGCTGAGGAAGAAGTTCCTCCACTTCAGCACTATAGTCATCAACATCACCTAAGGAAAAACAGGCTTGATCAGAGATAACTCCATTTTAACTTGCTCAGAGATTTTGTTTCACCCTAGGTTTTAAAGAGTTAAAATACACAAAACAAATATCAACATTATGACATTGCAAACACACATGGATTAAGCGTGAAGGCGTGTATAAAACCAGAATTAGTAGAAATGCTGTTTCAGAAGATGTAAAGGTATCTATTGTCTCTCAGCAATAAGATGCCAGGTGACCAACCACTTGGAGCTGGGGTGACCCAATGGGCTATCAATATGCCCCAGCGCAGCTTCTCCCAGTACAAGCCAACTCAAGTTTCCTGCTCTCCTTCCAAACCTGTCTACTGTGCTCTGTGGAACTGCCCCACTCCCTTGCCCAACCCAGGTCCAGCCTTAGAGTCAACAAGCTCTCAGGAGCCACACAGCCTTCCCCCAGAAGGCTCCTCCCTGCCACCCTCACCCCACAAAGACCCTCTTTGCTTTAAGTAAACACTGGTTCTCCCCCAGGGTCTCCTCATCTCTATTTACTTCTGGGTAGGAAAGTGGGGTCAAAGTAACCCTTGCAACCTGCCATTCCAGAACATTAGTCTTCCAACCCTGAACAAAAAGTCCTACTGCTCTGAGGCTATGCCATCAGGAATTTATGTAACACCCTCTACCCCCACTTGCTATAGTCATCTCCAACGTCCATTCTTCCATCTCCTGAACCCACTCATTGAGGACTAAGCAGAGAGCAAGACTGTAAGTCAAGTCCCGCACCATCTTTCTGTGTGGCATCAAAGTCCATGTGGACAACTCATTCAATAACAAAATGCCTTGGTCCTATCCTTACTGACATTCACCTCCACTCCTAACCCACAACCCTCAGAACTGCACTCCTCTGAAATAATAAATGCAAAAGTTTCATTCTGACTTTGGCCTCCCAGCTTTTCAGTTCTCTCCCTTGGCTACTCTTTCTTCTTTTGATTTTTTCAGAAGCCAGGGCTTGATCCCTTTAACTTTTACCTCCATCTGATTCTGCTTTCTTCTGTACCTACTTCAGATTCTATGGTTTTCCATCTCAAACATTACCCTACTTTGCTCTTCTTCCATTGCACGTGCTTGACACAACCCCATCCCTGCACTGATTCCCCTGTTTAATCTTTCTGTGGTAGCACTTGGACTGCTGACTGCCTCTGCTAAAGAAAACCACCCAGTCCTGACAACTGCAGTCACATTTGAAATTATGCTTTTCTTGGCCGGGCGCAGTGGCTCAAGCCTGTAATCCCAGCACTTTGGGAGGCCGAGATGGGTGGATCACGAGGTCAGGAGATCGAGACCATCCTGGCTAACACGGTGAAACCCCGTCTCTACTAAAAAATACAAAAAATTAGCCGGGCGAGATGGCGGGCGCCTATAGTCCCAGCTACTCGGGAGGCTAAGGCAGGAGAATGGCGTAAACCCGGGAGGCGGAGCTTGCAGTGAGCCGAGATCACGCCACTGCACTCCAGCCTGGGCGACAGAGCGAGACTCCGTCTCAAAAAAAAAAAAAAAAATCAGTTTAAAACGGTGGTTCGCACCCTTGGTTGGCTGCACACTGGGATCACCTGAGAAGCTGTAAATTATGATGGAATTCTGCGGGGATGCCCACAAAAATGAGGGGGGTGGAGACACGGAGATAGAGTGGGAGAGGGATGTTGATTGTGCGGTTTAATAAGCAGCTAACTGGTAAATCTGTTAGTTCTTAATACATAAAGGGTTTTCTTATAAATTAGGTATTAATATTTTTGGAGAATGTATTTTGTCCAATTCAGATGGAAGTTTTATGACATTCACGAAAGTGTTTTTCCAGCGAAGAACCAATGATTAACTCAAATAAGCGGG
>NW_016807866.1:2032509-2048107 GCF_001698545.2 Rhinopithecus bieti
AAAAAAAAAAAAAAAAAAAAGAAATTATGCTTTTCAGTCTCTTCTGGGCTCCTAAAGTGCCTGGCAATTCCATGATTTCCTGGTTTGCTCTTCCCCTCACCCTTTGCTCTTCAGGAGCTTTACTGAAAAATTCCTCAACCCTCCTGAAACTGTGGGCTGTCCCACTCCTGCAGATAACTTCAACACTTCACAGAGAAGAGAGAAGTCTTAAGATGGGAACCCCTGCTTCAACAGCCTGCCCCCAAGCTGGAGTCTCATTACATGGCTGTCACTTGGGTATTTGAGGATGGAACAAACGGACCCTACCCAGCCTAGTTTTCTCAGTGACACTGCTCTACTATTCTGCTGTGCCCTTCTCCCAAACCATCAGCCCTTTCTCCTGTACTTCCATTAGCACTGTGCATTCTCAAGCCTCTCCCATCCAGAAACACCACCCTAGGACCTCCAATCTTCCTAGAGCAATTGCCCTCTTCTCTTTTCCCCCAAACTTCCTTAAAGAGTTGTCTACAGACCCTTTTCTCCACTTCTTCATGTTCCATCCATACCAATTTACCACCATCTGGCTTCACCACTCCTGAGATCATTCTCATGAAATGTCAATAACAGCTTCCCTTCCTGTTATTAAATCAGAAGGACACGTTTCCGTCCTCATTTCTTCTAATCTTTCTGTGGCACAAGACATCACTGACTACTCCCCTTCCATGCTCCATTTTCTTTCCTTAATTTTTTTTTTTTTTTAGAGACGGAGTCTCGCTCTGTCGCCCAGGCTGGAGTGCAGTGGCACAATCTCGGCTCACTGCAAGCTCCGCCTCCCGGGTTTACGCCATTCTCCTGCCTCAGCCTCCCGAGTAGCTGGGACTACAGGCGCCCGCCACCTTGCCCGGCTAGTTTTTTGTATTTTTTTTTTTAGTAGAGACGGGGTTTCACCGTGTTAGCCAGGATGGTCTCGATCTCCTGACCTCGTGATCCGCCCGTCTCGGCCTCCCAAAGTGCTGGGAATACAGGCTTAAGCCACCGCGCCCGGCCTCTTTCCTTAATTTTTAAGCCACGAATTTCTCTTGGCTCTTTGAGATTTCTAAACAATTGACATTGTTTCTTCTCATTTTCTTTTCATGGGCAGCCCTCTTCTGTCTATATTTAAACTCTATATTTCCACATACTCAATCCCAGGACTATATTTCTCCATAGTCAATTTATTCTCTTCTGTCTCATTATAATCCTATTGGCCAAAGTTATATTAATAAATACCCATCACTTTGCAGGTCATTAGAGCTTCCTTGACTCCAGAGCTCTCTCCTGAGCACCAGACTCATGGTTGATTGACTCCACGAACATCTCAAATTCAACATATCCAAAACAAAATTCATCTTCCATCCCGTACCTACTTCTCTCTCTGCATTTATTTTCTTCATTTACTCCCTCACAAACGTCCCTGCATAATCCATGTGGATCCTCTTTCTCCTGGCTTGGGCTGTGCACATGCTTTCTTCTTGGATCACTCCTCTATAGTGTTAATCCCATTCTCCCTGAGTCTTTGGATTCTCAACTTAAATTTCAATTCCTCTGGGAAACCTTGCCCAACTTTCTAAATCCAGGTTAGGTACCTTTCCCATAAGCTACCACAAAACCATTCATTATCACATTTATGTCACTTTATTATGAGTGCCTGCTTACTTGTATGTAACACCCAATAAGCTATGAGTTCTGGAAAGGAAAGAACCACAGCTGTCGAATCTCCAGCACCCAGCTATATCTGGCATAAAGGTACTACATAAATACGTGTGGACTGAGTAAACAAATGAACAGAGAATGTGAAAATGAGATAACTCTGTAAGACGTTCCACTCTTAAATGTGGTACCTAGCTATACAGGGCATTACAATATTATAATCTAAGGTATGCATTTTAATGAAAAACTGGCTAGAATAGCATATTGTGTTAGAAAACAAATGCATTTAAAATTTTTTTTCTTTTGATAATGTTGCCATCAAACAAATGCATTTTAAAATCATGTTTAAGGAAGTTTTTGGAGTAAATACTTAAACTCACTTCTGTTCTTAGAATACCCTTTTGGAACTTCTACTTTTTTACCTTAATTATTGGGACTAAACCATACACCAACAATACTAATTTGGGTTTTTATCCAATAAGAATATAAATTAATATTTGTAAAGGTCTTAATATTTGAATGGAAGAATGGTAAATACATTTAAAGTATATGCAAATAAACACAATATGATGCGAAATAAATTTTTTGTTTTTTTTTTTTTTTTTTTTGGGTTTTTTTTTTTTTTTTTTTGAGACAGTCTCGCTCTGTTGCCCAGGCTGGAGTGCAGTGGCACAATCTCGGCTCACTGCAACCTCTGCCTCCTGGGTTCATGCAATTCTCCTGCCCCAGCCTCCCGAGTAGCTGGGATTACAGGCGTGCACCACCACACCCAGCTAATTTTTGTATTTTTAGTAGAGATGGGGTTTTGCCACGTTGGACAGGCTGGTTTTGAACTCCTGGCCTCAGGCAATCCACCCTCCTCAGCCTCCCAAAGTGCCGTGATTGCTGGCATGAGCTGCTGCACCTGGCCAAAATAAATTCTAATTAATAGTGCTATGTATGTCCCAAGAAGAGGAAGAAAGATAAACTTAGAAAATAAGACTTTACAGATGGGAAGAAAACATATCTAGAACTACAAGAAGTAAATGTGTTTAAGAAACAAACCTTCCATATCAAAATCTGCTGCAACCTCTGCATCTTCACCAAGCAGGGTAGAGCTTGTTGACGATGGCAACGCAATGCTAATTTTCTCTAAACTCATTTCTTCTTCCAAATGTTTGATCCAGTCTGGACTTTTTAAAGCAATAGTTATAGTCCGATTCAATAACTAGTGGAGTAAAAGAGATATAAAATAAAGATTAACATGAAAGTTAACTATTTTGGAATAAAGAGGCTGACTTCGTTAAACTATGCAATGGTATAGACAGTTAATTTAGTTAGACAATTCAGCATAGTTCTTTCACATATACTAAATTTTAAACTAGTTTAAAAGTAAACATTTGTTTACTCGGTTCTCCCTTTAAATGCCTGCGGTGATAAAGATCTTTTCTAGGCTGCCCAGAGATGCAAGTTTCCTTTGCTATAACCACTATGTTTTCCTGGCCAGACGTAAATTCACCAACAACTTTGCTACATAACTTTACACTTTCTTTATTTTGATTCAAGCAATTGTTCCCACATGAAACAACTACAAAAGAGACAGCAGAAAATCTTTAAAATGCATTTCCTGTTCCTGTTCATTTGGTCTTTCCTAACTTGGCATACGGTCCTGAGAGCTGCTATACTGTCAGCTGCTAAATGCTAACCTATACTTTTAGCATTTCAAATGTCAGAAGAATATTAAGAGAACTGAACATCATTTTAAATCTTCAACAAAAATTAATCATTCTAAAAACACAATGAGTTCTACCTGTGAAACTGGCACTCTGCCTTCTCTATAAATTTGGGTGACTTTTAGACTAAAGTATAATCTAAGACAACCAAGACATTATAATCAAGTTATAGCACATCGTGTCAATGTATTTAAAAAATACTCTCAAAAAAACTTGCTGATAACAGCAAGACTCTTTGGTCAAGGATAAACGTGCACTAGAAAGGAGTTCTCATTTAAAACCCATATCCTTATAACAAACTTGCTTTCTAAATTTAATCTCTCTCCCACATAGTTTCAATTTCCTTTGTTTGAAGAGTTTCTTAATGTGAACACGATGTGAATATTTTTGGTATTTGCAAATGAACTGTGTAGCTGTGAGCAATATGCTGTGCTGACAGTTGGCACCTTTGTGGGTACAGATCTTCCTTGGCTCAAAGTGTTACTGATATTGGAATTCCTTGAAGGCATAATAACGGAGGGGTTGAAAGTTGCTGAACTGAGTGGTACAGCTGTGTTTATTAGTAATTTAGCATCCACACTGAACTTTAAAGTCAAAATCCTAGAATTCATAATCCTTTACTTGCTAAGTAGATATAAATACTAAAATCAATCCAATTTCAGAACTTAACATGCTTTACAAGTCATATATTACTTTTTAAAGTCAACAAAATTCTTTTATATTCATCAAAAAATACTAACAAGCATTCTTAAATACCTATCACCATAATGGTCAATTAAGATATAATTCCTTAGGAATATCCCCTTGATAGAGACCAGGGCCAAATGAAAAGGAAGAAATTTAGAAGGCAAAAAAAAAATACTCAAAAAGATATATAGAGGTTCACTGGAATATTGCTTTTAATAATTAAGAATAGGAAATAATCTAGATGTCTATAAATAGGAGTTTGGTTTAATAAATGTACATATTTATTCACATAATGAAATTAATGAAGCCATTAAAAATGACATATTTGTTTAACATGTCCCTGACACAGTCACAAGAGGTAGTAAGAAAACAGCTTTATAATATGGTCTCAATTTGCGTTTGCATATATGCATATCCCATTTGTGTTAATGTGTCTGTGTGTATAAAATCCCATTTGTATTTATATATGTATATTTTAACATGAAGATTAAGAAAAATTACTTCAGAATGGTAAGATTATGTGAGTGGTCTTATTTTTAATTCTTTTCCGTATTTCCTGATACATTATTTTACATGAGTATACTAGTATTACATTTAGGAAAACGAAACTCTACAAAACCTATTTTGAAAGCAATCCACACAAAGAATTTTTTTTTTTTTTTTTTTGAGACAGAGTCTCGTTCTGTTGCCCAGGCTGGAGTGCACCGGTGCAATCTCAGCTCACTGCAACCTCCACCATCCAGGTTCAAGTGATTCTCCTGCCTCAGTCTCCCAAGCAACTGGGATTACAGGCACCCACCACAACGCCTGGCTACTTCTTGTATTTTTAGAAGAGACGGGGTTTTGCCATGTTGGCCAGGCTGGTCTCACACTCCTGAACTCAGGTGATCCGCCTGTCTTGGCCTCCCCAAGTGCTGGGATTACAGGCATGAGCCACCGCGCCCAGCCTAATACACATAAAGAAGTTTTTTTCTTCGGCCGGGCGCGGTGGCTCACGCTGGTAATCCCAGCACTTTGGGAGGCCAAGGAGGGAGGATCACAAGGTCAGGAGATGGAGACCATCCTGGCTAACACGGTGAAATCCCGTCTACTAAAANAGAAGAGACGGGGTTTTGCCATGTTGGCCAGGCTGGTCTCACACTCCTGAACTCAGGTGATCCGCCTGTCTTGGCCTCCCCAAGTGCTGGGATTACAGGCATGAGCCACCGCGCCCAGCCTAATACACATAAAGAAGTTTTTTTCTTCGGCCGGGCGCGGTGGCTCACGCTGGTAATCCCAGCACTTTGGGAGGCCAAGGAGGGAGGATCACAAGGTCAGGAGATGGAGACCATCCTGGCTAACACGGTGAAATCCCGTCTACTAAAAATACAAAAAATTAGCCGGGCGTGGTGGCGGCACCTGTAGTCCCAGCTACTCGGGAGGCTGAGGCAGGAGAACGGCGTGAACCCGGGAGGTGGAGCTTGTAGTGAGCTGAGATTGCGCCACTGCAGTCCAGGCTGGGCGACAGAAACTCTGTCTCAAAAAAAAAAAAAAAAAGGAATTTTTTTTCTCCAAAGAAGTTGATGTGACAGAAGAGGAAGCTCAGGACAGTGCTCATGGAGTAGGTCAGTGCTGCAGGAATCAGGCCTAGAGTACAGTCCATCCTGTGCACTGACCATATACTTAGAAATTTAGGATTTGAGTCTAAAAGAGTTCAGAATAAAATGACGGATGCAGCACTTCAGAGAGGTAAAACTGTTCCAGGCCAACAATGTAAGTTTCTGTCATCAATGACTTTTCAAATCACAGGTTAGGAATATTTCCATTTGTTAAAAATTTCTGAAATACTTCAATGGGATGGATTTGTTATCTCTGGAAATTAATTTAGTTATGTTTGAAGAAGATAACTAGGTAAGCCAAGCCAATGAAACAAATTCCTAGGAATAATGAGCACCTCCCTCCCTTGTTTTCTGGTAAATAATGCATTTTCTTCACTTGATAGAACCTTTTTCTACTATACAGATGAGCCAGACTACCCCCAATTAAAATTTTAAAACTTTTGCATCATAAAATGTAATAAATCAAATTAGGTGCTAAACATGTTTCCTTCTTAGTCTATACCAACAGTTAATATCTCTGGGGAGAGACCTAAATAAGCCTAGGCTAGTCAGAAATCCAGTTTAAATAAAAAACATTAAATAACTCCTCGAACATACCATAAGGTCTTTTCCCCTCCCATTTAAATAATTTTGCTGCATGTCTATAAAAATATCGTATCATGTTCAGGCATTTAATTTCAGAATGGTTTAGAATCAACAAATGCTACCTTACCTCTTTACCATTTAGGCTCAGAACATTCAAGGCAGAGCTTCCCTCCAAAAATGTAACCCACATTTTATCTTCTACAAATCTTTAAGGAAGAGAAAACCAATAAAAAACCATAATTAATATCATAGACATAACAAGCTCAGTGACGACTCCCACGATTACCGATTATTAACAAGGGCCCGCAGAGGCCAGGAAGTAAAAAGTAGAGGGAGTGCAGGTAGGGCTAGTGGTGTAGAGGGAGTGCAGTAGAAGTAAAAAGTAGAGGGAGTGCAGGCAGAGGCCAGGAAGTAAAAAGTAGAGGGAGTGCAGGTAGGCACTCTTCCCCTAAAAACACTCCAATTTCTTTCAAATACTGTTAATGGAAGTCACGAGAAATGGGTCTGTGCACCTCCATTTATGATCACTGCTAATCCAGTCCCATCCAATCCTCTATTTCACTGACAAGGCAAAAAGAGAAAGATGTTAAGTGACTTGTTCAAAGTGACTCTACAAGGAGAATAAGTTACAGGGCTGGGATCCAAGTCTCCTGACCCCACAACCCTGTACTATGTATTTTCACTGTCTCAGTGACTTCCCTGAAGAAAATTTCCTATGACCAAAAAAGATGAGAGTTGTCAGTGAAAGAAAACAAAACCAGACTGGCCCCAAGAAGCCTTAGGTTGTGCTTCTTGTCTTTCATCACTGAAAAACATTTACTCTTTTGGGATTTCAATGGTCTTTGATAGGATTCCAAGTTTTCACTTTTGAAATAAAACTCTCAAGAGGAAAATAAATAAATAAAAGGACAGAACAAGTTCTGAAGAGGGTCACGGGTATGTAATTAAGTTATTGTTCAAAAAAGAACAAATTATGTTATCAATCTTATTACAGAAATAATTTGGCAAGTTGAACCACAAGTTCAGAAATCTTTACAGATTTTTCCACAATGAGAGAGGGGAAAACATGTACACACACACACACACACACACACACACACACAATCACTTTCCCCCTAGTCCCCTGCTTAAACTAGGATTCCAAAGTATGAATTATGAATATTAAGAGGAAAAGGCCAAAAACAAAAGTGTGCACAAGTACTTCACCCTGGTTAAAATCAAGGGCCGGGAGGGACTGGAACAGATTTCTACAATCCCGCAAATATGACCCAGGAAACTGATTCAATTTCTTTGGCATAAAGCTATATTGCAGGATGCTATTCTTTGAAATACACAGGGAGACCATTCTTACCTAACTACATGAAGGTATCTTTTTCAGATTGTTGACAATGGAGAATATCCCTCCTCCAAAGGTTATAATCACCACGGTAAGCATACATTTATGCTGCACCAGTCCCCTAAAACCCCAAACATTATTTATTCTTTGATAGGTACCAACACTTTTGTGGTCCTGGGTTAGGGCTAATATCTTTGTCCTTATTCTCAATCAGCAATGTGCTCCTTACACATTTCTAACTTTAACAAGGGATTCTGGTTCTTATATCTATTGATTTATGTAAGTTCTTTTGGAAGCTGTATTTTCTTCCTGCTTTCACCCACTACGGTAAAAGCTTCTAGACTTTTCCTTCAATTAATGTAAGCATCTATATGTATTTAAATTTATCCCATACACATTTCCAGGGAACCTCTTATTTAAAAATAAAGGGGTTTACAGAGTTTACTCACTCCTTAATGGCTTAGTCTAGACTAAAAGGTAATAACCAGTTTCTTCTCACTGCTTATAGAGATCCTCTCTTGTTGACTTTCAGTGTCTGCTTTTTCTCTTCCAACTTAAGTCATCTTGGGGTTTAACAACCAGAATATTCCAGGTTGGAGACACCTCATGGTTTTATAATGTTAGGTTAATGCCTTAGTTTCTTACCAATACTTTTCCTAATGATGACAAACATTTGGGGGAAACCTTCTCGCTTCAATTTAACAAGATCTTTAGAGGTTGGGTTATAAAGACAAGTCCCTTTCCTGTATCAGAGTCTTTCATCCCTTATACAGTTTGGATTCTTTGTAGCTCAGTGCAGTATTTCACATTTGCTCAGGAAGACATTTATCTGCTACTTTGCTGCCCACTCACACAGTCTACATGATGCTTCTGGTGGTTTGGCATTTCTGTACTTGGCAAAGTATACTGTCATCTGTACACTTACAGATTTCACTGTGTACTTTCTAGAACCTTAAGATTTTTTAAATGTTTTGTTGTAATTTGAAAGCTTTGGGATAGATCTTTGTCAAAAGATTTGAGCAAAGTCTAAACACAATTTCTTCTCCATTTGTTCATTTACTCTCTGAAAAGACTTGAGGAGTCTTTGATTTTCACTCTCTAGAAGCCATACCATCTTAATTCTGTGGACTACGCCCTTTAGGATCTGGGGGTGTCATTACACACATGCTGACCTTCCCTACTAGATTACAAGCAGAAGTTGTATCTTCAATTTCTCCTCTGCTCTTCTACAGCAACTAGTATAGAGATCTGCCCACCAAATATCTATAAAACATACCTAACTAAGCAAATGAATGGTATTTAAAGGGATTTAATGGTACCTCTTTCCCTATGAAATTCAAACACATGCACATATGCACATAATTCAGTCTCAAAACTGCTGTATAGTTGGAAGAGAAAGTTTTTAAAACAACAAAAGAGGCATCTGGTTCTGCAAAAGGCAGATGGCTAAGTCAATAAGGGAAACCAAGACTGGAAGGGAATGACTCCTGACTATTCATCACATCTCTGTTTGTTAGAAATTAAACATACTTAAAATTACTCAAATTTTTTTAACTGAGGCAGGTAGGGAGTCACTGTTACTTCTCCTTAAAACAAACAAACAAAAAATAGCAAACACGGCTTCATTTTGTTATAAGGTTTTGTTACATGTTCTATTGTGTAGGAATCATGAGAGTTCATATTTGAAATTGCATCTATTTTTGTTTTCAATTGTTCACATAAAGTTTCACTATTTAGCTGGATGTGGGGGCTCATGCCTGTAGTCCCAGCACTTTGTGGGGCTGAGCTGGGCAGATCGCTTATGGCCAGGGGTTTGAGACCAGCTTGGGCATCATGGTGAAACCCTGCCTCTACCAAAAAACAAAAACAAAAACAAACAAACAAACAAAAACTACAAAACTTAGCCAGGCATGGTGGTGTGCACTTGTAGATCTAGCTATTTGGGAGGCTGAGGCGGGAGAATTGCTTGAGCCCATGTGGTTGGGGCTGCAGTGAGACATGAACACATGACTGCATTCCAGCCTGGGCGACTGGGTGAGACCCTGTCTTAAAAAAAAAGTTTCATGGCCGGGTAAGGTGGCTCACGCCTGTAATCCCAGAACTTTGGGAGGCCGAGGTGGGTGGATCACGAGGTCAGGAGATCGAGACCATCCTGGCTGACATGGTGAAACCCCATCTCTACTAAAAAATACAAAAAATTAGCCGGGCGTGGTGGCGGGTGCCTGTAGTCTCAGCTACTTGGGAGGCTGAGGCAGGAGAAGGGTGTGAACCTGGGAGGCGGAGCTTGCAGTGAGCGGAGATCGCGCCATTGTACTTCAACCTAGGTGACAGAGCCAGACTTTGTCTCAAAAAAAAAAAGTTTTGCTATTCATTTAAGCTTTCTAAGTAGAGAATTCAGTTATAAAACCTATAGAATAATATCCACAGTATGATTTTCTTTAGTTTGGAAATAAAATACTCATATACTAAACACTAAATAAGGTGATATCTTTCTTTTTTAAAATTCTCTCCTTCCCCAAATAAGGTGATTTCTATATAGAAATGATTGTTTATGAATCACGAGCTACTTTTGCATAATAAACATCTTACCTTATAAGTATAACTTCACCAAAACTTGCAAACTGCTGCAGAAGCTCATCAATCAAGGCATCATCAAAAAAATTATTTTCTGGTAAAGAACTTTTGATTGAGACCAATACCGTACCATCTGGTGGACCCTGAACTGCAATTACTTCTTTATAAATGTTTTGCCTCTCTTCCGCTTCAACTTCAAATATATCTATATCAATCAGGGCAACGACAGGCCTTAAGGCATAAAGGAAGATAGATGTATTAGAAATGTTTTTAAAAGGGTGTATTTCAAACACATTTCAAACACCGTTAGAAAAACTGAGACTGCTTAAACCTATGGTCAGAAGTCTTCAGCTCAGCTCTTCCATAGTGCAGCAAAGTGCCTGGAGTCCACGTGTACAGGATTTTGCTTTCATCTTGAAAACTAGCATTTAGAAGATCTAGATCTTCAGCTGCAGTCAAAAGAAAAGAAAACACAAGAGAAGCTGTATGAGCAGGACAGATTGTGTAGAGCAAAGAGGCATTCTCCTTCCTTTCGTGAGCTTCAGTGGTTTGAGGCTGGAATGCCAGAAACACCTGGTAATAGGCAGGCAGTCTAAATACCTTTAAATTCGAAAGGCTTTTGGTAAAGTTATCTTTTTATTCTTTATTTAGTAAAAATTAAGATATGGCTTTACTTCTGAGATTACTTAAAGGACTGTGAGTAAACAGTGTTTCATAAACAAGTCAAGAGACAAGTGGCAGTCCAAAACATATGCAAATCACTAAAGTTAGTTTAGTTAAAACCCAAATTAGCATCAATTAAAATTTCACAGAAATATTTCCTTGCTTCTCTTGACATGAAATTATATGAAAATAGGCTGAAAATTAAATAAGTTATTATAAACAGATTTGAGAATATTTTTTAAAATCTAATATTTAATTTATTTATTCTATTCTAGATAATGTTTCTTGAAAAACAATGTTCTTCTCATTTGATATTATGTCATTCCCTGCTTCCTCATAAGTTTACATTAGTTCATTTAAATAAAGAAGTCCATTTCCCAACCTGATCTATCAAAAGGCCATTTCCTCCTTCTCCAAAGGACACGGTCTGTCCATGCAGGGGTGCGGCACTTTTCACTGGTGTCATAGTCGTCAGAAAACAAGTCATACTTATATGTCGGAGCAAAGGTTACCTTTCCTTCTAAAAATCCTCTAAAAATCTAAAATAAACATATACAAAATAAGTCATTCCCAAATAGCAACAAGTTCTGTTTTCATTCAGGCAGCCATCCATTAAATGTCTACTATATGCTGGCTCTTCTCAGAAGAAATCTGTATGCGTCTGACGAACACTTCTAGTTGAATGGAACAAAGCTTAGAAAAATAACCTGAGACTTGCCTTTTTCATACTGATAGGGATAGGAGGCAGCGAAATTCTGGGCAGAAGTGGGTGTGTCCCCAGCAAAGGCTCTACCCTCAAGCCAAAAAGCCTGTTACCAGAGCCCCGTGTGAGAACTTATATCCCTGTTTTCCCGCTCAAATGTTGCTTTTTTCAAAACCGCCCATGACCTGCCTTGCCCCAATCCTGTGCCCATAAAACCCCAGGCTCAGCTGGCAGAGAGAGAAGCAGCTGGATGTCAGAGAGAAGCAGCTTGTCTTCAAAGGGACAGCTTGGTAGCATAGTTTTGGAGAGGAGTCTGGCCATGTGATGGCTGGACTTCAGGGGAAGATTATTTATTGCTTTGTCCCCTTTTCAGCTCCCCTTCCCACCAAGAGCCATTTTCATTGGCAATAAAATCCCCCACATTTACCATCTTCAATTTGTTCATGCGACCTCATTCCTCCTGGACGCCACACAAGAACTCGGGTGCCATGAGTGTGGGCGCATAAGGCTGTCGCACTGACCCTCTACTAAGCTGTTAACACTTAAGCCATCTGCAGGTGGCAAAGCTAAAATGGCACTGTAACACTTCCTCTGGGGCTTCAGCAGTTGCAGGCACCCTCCCCTAGATGCTGCCTCGGGGCTAGTACAAAGTTCCCTCTTGCCGGTGCCCAAAAGCGCTCACCCCAGCTCCTGCACTCACTCACCAGAACTCCCCCTCCCACAGGGGTGGAGCGCAGCGGGTCAAGTGAACGGAGTTCGTCCCGTCAGTGTCCATGCACTCCAGTTCCCACTTGCGAAGGGGTCAGGGAAATATCCTGCTTCAATACCACTTGTTTGACATTCGATTAAACTAACTACATGAATAAGGGAATTCTGCCCAATCTTTGAGCTATATGAGACATTTGGAACTGTAAATGGGATTTTGGAAACATCTAGCCTGATATCTTATTCTCAAATGAGGTGCTGAGGCCTGAAAAGGTAACATGGTGCCCGAAGAGTTAGAATTCAGGTCTGGGGATCACCAGGCACCATACCAGATGGCCACTGATCCTTTTACCTAAAACATATATATATTTAATAAATTCTTCCCAAATTTTGTGGTCATAAGCTTTAAGAAGTGTTTCAAAAGTCAGATGACATAAACAAAAGAAAAGTCAATCACCACAAAACTTAACCCCCGCAAAAAAACAGCCCTAAAGACTGATTCTAAACTATTACCAAGGAAAAAAAAGTTTATTGTTCTATTTGAAAGTGAATCTTATAGATACATATTTTTCTTTATGGGAATTATTATAGGTTTTCTCTTTCCTATTTTTATTACTTTTAAGGGAGGACACCAACCCTCATATTGTCTTATGCCCAATTTCTGCCTCCAAAGAAAGAAGAAGTAAAAACTAAAAGGCAGAAATGGAAGCCACAGGCAGACAGCCTGGCACCACGCGCCCTGGGCCTGGTAGTTAAAAACCCCTGACCTAACTGCTTGTGTTATCTATAGATTCCAGGCACTGTATGGAAAAGCATCATGAAAATCCCTGTCTTGTTCTGTTCCGTTCATCAGTGCATGCAGCCCCGGTCACACCTGCTTGCTCAATCAGTCATGACCCTATCACGCAGACCCCCTTGGAGTTGTAAGCCCTTAAAAGGGACAGGAATTGCTCACTCGGGGAGCTTGGTTTTTGGAGACGTGAGTCCACTGACGCTCCCAGCTGAATAAAACCCTTTCCTTCTACAGCTTGGTGTCTGAGGGGTTCTTGTCTGAGGCTCGTGCTGCTCCATTTCTTGGTTCCCTGACCAGGAAGCGAGGTGATTAACGGACCAGGACGCGAGGTGATTAATGGACCAGGAAGCGAGGTGATTAACGGACGGTAGAGGCAGCCCCTTAGGTGGCTTAGACCTGCCCTGTGGAGCATCCCTGTGGGGGATTCTGGACAGCTTGAGTGACGCGGATCCTGAGAGCACTCCCGGGTAGGTAACTGCCCCAGTGGAACGCCTCACCAGAGCATCGCGTGGCAGGTCCCCATGAGTTAAAGGAAAAACTTAGTTGGCCCCAGCCCTAGGACTACCAGATTTGACAAAGCCCTTTACACTCTATGTGTCAGAAAGATAAAAAATGGCAGTTGGAGTTTTAAACCAGACTGTGTGGCTCTGGCCAAGGCCAGTGGCCTACCTTTCAAAACTAGATGGGGTTTCCAAAGGCTGGCCCCCATGTCTAAGGGCCCTGGCGGCAACGGCCCTGTGAGTACAAGAAGCAGATAAACTAACCCTTGGGCAAAACCTGAATATAAAGGCCTCCCTCCCATGCTGTGGTAACTTTGATGAATACCAAAGGACATCACTGGCTAACAAATGCTAGATTAACCAAATGCTTGCTATGTGAAAATCCACGCATAACCACCGAAGACTGTAACACCCTAAATTCCACCACCCTGCTCCCAGTATCAGAGAGCCTGGTCAAGCATAACTGTGTAGAAGTGTTGGACTCAGTTTATTCTAGCAGACCTGACCTTTTGGACCAGCCATGGGCATCAGTAGACTGGGAGTTATACATGGATGGGAGCAGCTTCATCAACCCAAGGAGAAAGATGTGCAGGATATGCGGTGGTAACTTTGAATGCTGTCACTGAAGCGAAACCATAGACACAGGGCACTTCAGTCCAGAAGGCTGAGCTCATTGCTTTAACTTGGGCTGTACAACTCAGTGAAGGTAAGACTATTAACATCTACACTGACTCTCGATACGCCTTTCGCACCGTCCAAGTGCATGGAGCATTATATAAGGAAAGGGGCCTGTTAAACTCTGGGGGAAAGGACATAAAATATCAACAAGAAATTCTACAATTATTAGAGACAGTGTGGAAACTTCAGAAGCTGGCAGTCGTGCACTGCAGGGGACACCAATGAGCCTCCACCTCAGTGGCCTTAGGAAACTCCCAAGCTGACTCAAAAACTCGAAATGCAGCATCTACCCCTTACCGTGCATCAGTAGCAGCCCCCTTACTCCCTCAAACACCTGACCTGGTACCTACCTATTCTAAGGAAGAAAAAGACTTTTTCCACACAGAAGTGGGGCAAGTAATAAAAGAAGGATGGATCAGACTGCCAGATGGGAAGGTAGCTGTGCCACAGTTGCTGACAGCCACAGTTGTACTGGCCATGCATGAAACCACTCATCTAGGTCAAGACTCACTTGAAAAGTTGTTAGGCCAGTACTTCTACATCTCACACTTGCCAGCCCTTGCCAAAGCAGTAGCACAATGGCACATTACTTGCCGACAGCACAATGCGAGGCAAGCCGCCACTGTTCCGCCCGGCATACAAGCTTATGGAGCGGCTCCTTTTGAGGATCTTCAGGTGGATTTCACAGAAATGCCGAAATGTGGAGGTAACAAGCATTTGCTGGTTCTTGTGTGTACTTACTCTGGGTGGGTGGAGGCTTATCCAACACAAACTGAAAAGGCCTACAAAGTAACCTGTGTGCTTCTCCGAGATCTTATTCCTAGGTTTGGACTGCCCTTACAAATCAGCTCACATAACGGGCCAGCGTTTGTGGCTGACTTGGTACAGAAGACAGCAAAGGCATTAGGAATCACTTGGAAGCTACATGCCGCCTACCGACCACAGAGTTCCGGAAAGGTGGAGCGAATGAATCAGACTATCAAAAATAGTTTAGGGAAAGTATGTCAGGAAACAGGATTAAAATGGATACAGGCCCTTCCTATGGTATTGTTTAAAATTAGATGCACCCCTTCTAAGAAAACAGGATACTCCCCTTATGAAATACTGTATTGGCTGGGCACGGTGGCTCACGCCTGTAATCCCAGCACTTCCGGAGGCCAAGGCAGGCGGATCATGAGGTCAGGAGATTGAGACCATCCTGGCTAACAGGGTGAAACCCCGTCTCTACTAAAAAAAATTACAAAAAACTAGCTGGGTGTGGTGGCAGGCGCCTGTAGTCCCAGCTACTTGGGAGGCTGAGGCAGGAGAATGGAGTGAACCCGGGGTGGGGGCAGAACTTGCAGTGAGCCAAGATCGTGCCACTGCACTCCAGCCTGGGCAACAGAGCAAGACTCTG
>NW_016807866.1:2048576-2050312 GCF_001698545.2 Rhinopithecus bieti
AAAAAAAAAAAAAAAAAAAAAAAAAAGAAATACTGTATCATAGGCCTCCTCCTATACTAGGGGGACTTCCAGGCACTCCCCGAGTTAGATGAAATTGAGTTACAGTGACAGCTACAGGCTTTGGGAAAAATTACACAAACAATCTCAACTTGGGTAAATGAGAGGGGTTCCGTCAGCTTATTCTCCTCAGTTCACCCTTTCTCTCCAGGTGATTGCATGTGGATCAAGGACTGGAACGTAGCCCCTTTGCGGCCACGGTGGAAAAGACCTCACACCGTCATCCTGACCACCGCCACGGCTGTAAAGGCAGAAGAAATCCCAGACTGGATCCACCACAGCCATGTGAAACCTGCAGCTGCTGAAATTTGGGAGGCAAAACCGAGCCCGGACAACCCCTGCAAAGTGACTCTAAGGAGGATGACAAGCCCTGCTCCAGTCACACCCAGAAGCTGACTGGTCTACGCACAGCCAAAGCTGAGGAGAATCACTGTGGGACTCATTTTCCTTATAATTTGGACTTGTATGGTAAAAACTTCCACTGATTTTCCCCGCATGGAGGACTGCTCTCGGTGTATATACATCAGGTTACTGAGGTAGGGCAACAAGTTAAAACAATCTTTCTGTTCTATATAGTTACTATGAATGCCTAGGAATTTTAAAAGGAACATGTTTATACAATGACACTCAGTACAAGGTATGTAGCCCAGGAAACAACCGACCAGATGTGTGTTATGACTCCTCTGAGCCTCCCATGTCCACAGTTTTTGAAGTAAGATTAAGGACTGAAGACTGGTGGGGACTTGTAAATGATACAAGTAAAGTATTAGCCAGAAGAGAAGCAAAAGGGGTGCCCAAACACATAATCTTGAAATTTGATGCCTGTGCTGTCATTAATAGCAATAAGTTAGGAATGGGTGTGGCTCTTTTGATTGGGAAAAAGGCTATATAACTGAAAATAAGTACATTTGTCATGAATTAGGACTATGTGGAAAGGAATGTGGATACTGGTCTTGTGTCATTTGGGCTACTTGGATAAAAAACGAAAAGGATCCAGTACACTTTCAGAAAGGAAAAAGTGGCCCTTCCTGTATTAAGGGACAATGTAACCCCTTAGAGCTAGTAATAACCAATCCCCTTGATCCTTGCTGGAAAAAAGGGGAGCGTGTGATCTTACGAATCAATGGGGCCTGACTGGATCCTTGAGTAAATATCTTAGTTCTAGGAGAAGTTTACAAATGCTCTCTTGAGCCAGTGCTTCAGACTTTCTATGATGAACTAAATGTGCCAGTACCAGAAATTCCAGGAAAAACAAGAAATTTGTTTTGCAATTAGCGGAGCATGTAGCCCAGTCTCTCAATGTCACTTCATGTTATGTATATGGAGGAACTGTAATGGGAGATCAATGGCCATGGGAAGCCTGAGAATTAGTACCTACAGACCCAGTTCCTGATGAACTCCTGGTGCAAAAGAATCAACCTGATAATTTCTGAGTCCTAAAAACCCCAATTACTGGACAATATTGTATAGCTACAGAAGGAAAAGAATTCACTCACCCCATAGAACAACTTAGTTGTCTGGGACAGAAACTGTATAATGGTACCACAAAAACAGTCACTTGGTGGAGTTCAAATCACACAGAAAGGAATCCATTTAGTAAATTCCCAAAGTTGCAAACCGTGTGGACCCACCCGGAGTCCCACGGAATTGGACAGCCCCCACTGGATTATACTGGATAT
>NW_016807866.1:2050984-2134181 GCF_001698545.2 Rhinopithecus bieti
CCCTGTCTATGCTTCCCACAAAAAGAGAAGCATAGCTATAGGAAATTGGAAAGATGATGAATGGCCCCCTGAGAGAATCATACAATATTACGGACCTGCTACTTGGCCACAAGATGGCTCAGGGGGATACCATTTACATGCTCAACCGAATCATACAGTTATAAGCTGTCTTAGAAATAATCACTAATAAAACCTGCAGAGCCTTGACTATTCTGGCCCGGCAAGAAACTCAGATAAGAAATGCTATCTATCAAAATAGATTGGCTCTCAACTACTTGCTAGCAGCTGAAGGAGGGGGTCTGTGGGAAATTTAACCTTACTAATTGCTGTCTACACATAGATGATCAAGGGCAAGTAGTTGAAGACAGAGATATGATAAAACTGGCACATGTGCCTGTGCAAGTGTGGCATGGATTAGATCCTGGGGTCATGCTTGGAAAACGGTTCCCAGCAATAGGAGGATTTAAAACTCTTATAATAAGAGTTACAATAGTAATAGGAACCTGTTTACTGCTCCCTTGTTTGCTACCTGTACTTCTTCAAATGTTAAAAAGCTTCATTGCTACCTTAGTTCACCAAAATGCTTCAGCACAAGTGTACTATATGAATCACTATCAATCTGTCTTGCAAGACGACATGGGTAGTGAGGATGAAAGTGAGAACTCCCACTAATGAGTGAAGTTCTCAAAGAGGGGAATAAGGGAGGAGAGCACCCCTCATATTGTCTTATGCCCAATTTCTGCCTCCAAAGAAAGAAGAAGTAAAAACTAAAAGGCAGAAATGGAAGCCACAGGCAGACAGCCCAGCACCGAGCTCTGGGCCTGGTAGTTAAAAATTAACCACTGACCTAACCACTTGTGTTATCTATAGATTTCAGACATTGTATAGAAAAGCGTCATGAAAATCCTTGTCCTGTTCTATTCCATTCTGATTACCAGTGCATGCAGCCCCCGGTCACGTACCCCCTGCTTGCTCAATCGATCACGACCCTCTCACATGGACCTCCTTAGAGTTGTAAGCCCTTAAAAAGGACAGGAATTGCTCACTCGGGGAGCTCAGTTTTTCGAGACATGAGTCCACTGATGCTCCCAGCTGAATAAAGCCCTTTCCTTCTACAACTCGGTGTCTGAGGGGTTCTTGTCTGCATGCAGCTCATCCTGCTACACTTTAAGGAAAGATAATTCTATTATCTATTTACCTACCCATACATATTTAAGTATAAAAAGACCCCAAGAAAATTTTAAAACATCGTGATTTAAAAAGGCATGTTTCATGACCCAAAATCTTAATGCAAGTATCTTCTCAAGTATGGATATACCTGTCCAGCATTTTTCTGATTGATAAGTTGATCTCCTGCTATAAGAGAATCCCAATTTTGCTGTCTTATGAGCTCTTTAACTTCTTCATTAGGGAGATCGATTCGATAGTTGAAATCACCACACCAAAATACATAGTCATGGGAAAACAGCATCCTTCCCTGAAAGCAATGAGATAGAATTTTAAATTCAAAACAATCAATGTTCAAAAATGTTTTACAACTGTTTCTTTGCCTGAGATATGCTTGTCTCCTCCCATGTCCTGTTTCTTTAATCCAATAGTAATAACACATGTGAAAGGAAAATCAATCTCAGGACCCCAAAATCACTAAGCCCAGAGAAAAATCAAGCCAGAAACTATGACAGGTAAACCTGCCTCCCATTTTATTCCTAAATAAGATAGCTCCAAAGATAAGAAGCTACATACTCCCTCACAATTTGCCCACAGGAAATTCCTTGTGGACAAAGTACAGACAGAATTCAAAGTCATGCCTCTGAGACTCACCTGAGACAAATGCACATCTGACTGCTTCCTCTGCCCTATTGTTTATGTAAAAATTCAGATTCACTGAGCCAGACTAAATTATGTATTCAGTGGAAGGCTGATTTAGGACTTAAAAGAATGCAACCTTTTGCCTCTTATCTACTTCTAACCTGGAAGCCCTGACTTCGAGTTGTCCTGCCTTACCAGACCGAACCAGTGTACATCATACACATATTGACTGATGTCTCAGGTCTCCCTAAAATGTATAAAAGCAAACTGTGCCCCTGACCACCTTGGGCACATGTCATTCTGAATTCTGAAGGCTACATCACGACCACGTCCTTAACCTTGGCAAAATAAACTTTCCAAATTGACTGAGACCTGCCTCAGATATTTTGGGTTAATACACATGAAATATCTATTTAGGTGAATATTCTTAATGTTTCTAGGAACTATCTTAAATTTTCAAAAACACTGATGTAGAATTTGGGGCAAATTAAAATACATTTCAAAGCTTTATCTTCAAGAACAAGCAGCAAGAGCTTACCATAGGAAAACTCAATTTTCGTGCTATTTCTACAAAATCTTCATTTCTTTCTTTGACTTGTGACTGCCCTGCAGCAAAGTGGCTGCAGACAAAGCAAAGGCTGGTTGTATGGAAGAGCATTCGGATTGCAACTGCTCCCTTATTTCCAGTTGCACCTCCCATTCCAGTCTTCACAGTATCAACTGCAACATCCCTTTGAAACAAAGAATTCTAAATCGCAGATTTGAAATTTCAAGAGTTCCATGTGCATAGGAAATTAGGAATATACATAATCATATAAGTACACATGGTATGGTACTTTGAGGGCAAGCCTTTGAAACAGTACAGTGAAGCTATTAGTGAGTCTTTAATCAAAACCCCCAAAACCCCATTTTAAAACAAGAACTATGGATAGTTTTTGTTTGAAGAACTGAAACAATAAACATTCTAGGCTTTTCTTGTTATGTAATGGTAGGAAGTAGCCTTAGAGGAGTGTTCTGTTTACTGACCTGATAAAAGGAGCATGCTGTGGTCTGATAAAAACAAACAAACAGACGCCCACCAACTGTTCAGAAGCCAGCAGCACATACTTGTTGTCTCTGGAGATTGTCTTCTGAAGTTCTACAGCCCAGAGCTTCTGATTTGTTGTGCTACAAGAAAATATTAAAAGAGAATTTTAAAAAATATAATTGACAGTAGCCTCTTTTATGACAATTGTCAATTATACCTTTATCTACCCAAATTTCCTAAGACTCTGAAGGAAGCTTAGGCTGTTTTTGTTTCCTTTAAAAAGGAAAATCTACAATTTAGCCAAAAGAAAACCACATTTCAAAATCTAATTTATTACTTCTTTACAAAGAAAATATAAAGACATTAAATGACTACTCACTGGGTGAGTAAACTCAAACTTATACATTTTACTTTTTCCTTAAGTATTCATTAAGATAACAGAGAAGTACAGTACCATCTGTGGGAGATTGGTTTCAGGACCTCCCGTGGATACTAAAATCCAAGGATACTCAAGTCCCTTATATAAAATGGAGTAATACTTGTACATGTACATCTCTCTTATACTTTAAATCACCTCTAGATTACCTATAATACCTAATACAATGTAATGCTATGTAATTAGTTATTGTATTGTTTAGGGAATAATGATACAAAAAAGTCTGTAAGTAAAAAAGACAAAAAAAGTCTGCACATGTTCAGTACAGACATAATTTTAAAAAATATTTAATATTTTGATGAGCTGAATCCAAAGATGTGAGACCCAAGGATACGGACAGCTAACTATATGTGCTTCCAAATACATTTCCCCGCTTTTAAAATTTAAAATTTTCTAAATTATAATTCATGTCTTTTAAAAAATCTTGCTATGGGAAATTAAAAGACATAATCATTAAACAAACCACTATATACCCATTTTGAAATTACCAACATTTTGCCAATCTGTTTTCTTCCATCCTCTTTACCTTATCACATTTAAATATTATCAATTCCTTATTATCATCTAATATTTTATACGTACAGTTACCCATTTATAAAAAAAAATCTTCTAACAGTTGGTTTGTTTCTTTAAAAAGGGTCCAAACAAGGTCCACGTATTGCATTTGCTGGTCATGTCTCCTAATCTCTCTTTTTTTCTTGAGATGGGGTCTCACTCTGTCACCCAGAGCTGGAGTGCTGTGGCAGGATGTCGGTTCACTGCAACCTCTGCCTAAGCTCAAGCGATCCTCCCACCTCAGCCCCCCAAGTAGCTGAAACTCATTCTTCATCTTCTCAATGAACCTTATCCTGATCATTCATTTGAGAATTCCAACACTTCCCTGTGTCCCTATAGTTGATTCCCTTTTCCTCTGTTTTCCATTGCACTTTTCTAACATGCTGTATAATTTAACTTATTGTTGTTATTGTTCACTGTCTGATTCTTCCCACTAGAATACAAAGTCCATGAAGATAGGGATTTTTGTCTGTTTTGTCTGTTTGATTCATTGGAGGTACTTAAGAGTGGTGCTCAGTAGATACTGCTTAAATAAATGAATAAATATTCACCACTTTATTGGAGAATATATATATATATATATATTATGTGTATATATATGTGTGTGTATATATGTGTGTGTGTGTGTGTGTGTGTATATGTATATGTATATATTTGAGATGGAGTCTCGCTCTGTTGCTCAGGCTGGAGTGCAGTGGCACAATCTCCGCTCACTGCAACCTCTGTCTCCCGGGTTCAAGCGATTCTCCCTGCCTCAGCCTCCTGAGTAGCTGGGATTACAGGCATGGGGCACCATGTCCAGCTAATTTTTGTATTTTTAGTAGAGATAGGGTTTCACTACATTGACCAGGCTGGTCTCAAACTCCTGACCTCAAGTGATCCACCTGCCTTGGCCTCCCAAAGTGTTGGGATTACAGGTGTGAGCCACCACGCCCAGTCTAAAGAAGAATTTGATTAAACCTAGCCTAAAGAAGAATTTGATTAAACTCTATTTAGACAAACAATTGATCCATGCGCTTAGTACTAGGAATCCTCAGAGTTATATTCTAGTTTAAGACCTGAATATATTTTTCAGGAAACATAATCAAACAACAAAATGAGTGAAGTTGATTTCTTTCCAATTTTCCTGATGTGAATTGTTATTCATTTTGGCTAATAAAATATTTGTCACTTGCAAGACTGATGACTATTTCAGCCTATAATTTTCTCCTGAAAAATCTTTTAAAATGTCATAAAATATGGGAAATTGCTGAAATTTAAAAGCAAGCATACTTTGTTAAAATAAAACACTGAAGCTTTAAGCTTCACTCATATAATTTGTATTTATAATATGGTTTCAGAGCAGCAATTCCCAAAGTGTGATCTGGGGACATCTTTGAGGGTTCCCAAAGCCCATGGGGTCACAACTACTAAGACATCTTTCACTGTGTTGACTGACATTTGCACTGATGGTGCAAAAGCAACAATGGGTAAAAGTGCTGGTGCTCTCGCTTGAATCCAGGCACCAAACTATACTAGTTGTCATTACAATCCCCACTGCCATATACCTGCAGAAAAAAAAAAAAAAAAAATGCCACTTAACCTAAGAATGTCCTTGATGAAGCAACAGACATTATTAATTTTATTAAAGCTCAACCCAGGTCGCATCTTTTTAATATACTGTGTGATACACAGGAAATAAACACAAAGCACTTTAGTTGCATACTGACTTATGATCTATAACTCAAAAAAAGAAAATACTTTAAGTTGGGAGTCAAACTGCCACTTTTTTTTTGGAATACAATTTTTCCTTAAAAGAACTAATGACAGACAATGGTTATTCAGATTTAGGTTACTTGGCATTTTTTTCAGCTAAGTCTGTCTCTTCAAGAAAACTAAGAACATTTGTTTTCAATGGAAAAACTTCAGTTTTCAGGCAAAAATTCGTATTCTGGAAAACTTGTATCTGCTACCATGATCCTTATAGCTTCCCAACAATTATTTTCTGATGCAAATACCAGTGATGGTAATTAAACAATATAATGCTTTGGTATTATATAATGAAATGTGTAAAATTTGGAAGCATTACATAACTTAGGGAACCCAAGTGACCAATACATGATGTTACAAAATCATGCAAAGGTAAAAGATGAATTTTAGAATAGAGCACAAAAAGTTCATCAATACAGTTTCAGATTTCATTTTGCAACTAACCTGTAAGACACTACCATTTGGTGTAGTGTCTTATCTACACTACACCAAGATAATACTTCTCTGTTATCTACACTATAGCAGAGAAGAAATGATCTGTTTTGGTGTAGTATCAGAGAACAAATTATCTAGAAAAATTATTAAAATATTTCCTTTTCAAACTACATAGTTATGTGATTTTTCTTCATACACTTCAATCAAAACAACATACTGTAGCAGACTAACACAGAAGTAGATTTAAGAATCTGGCCGTCTTAAACTACACATTAAAGAGATTTGGAAAACTACAAGACAGTGCCATCCTTCTCAGTAAATTTTTTGTTTTGAAAAAGTTATTTTTCAAAAAATTTATTTTATGTTAGCATGAAATAGGTTTATTATTGTTTTAAGTGAATTAAATGTTTTTAAATTTTCATTTCTAATTTCTAATAGAAAGATATAAACAACATTAACAAAAGTTATTTAACATTCTCAATATTTTTAAGTGTGCAGAGAAATCCTCAGACCCAAAAGTGTGCGAAATGCTCTTTTACAGTTTAACAAGCACTTTTCCATTTATTATTTCAAACTATCCTTGTAACAATTACTTAATTATCTGTCATCCATAGTTTCCCTCAACTGGCAAATTTTTCAGTGTATTAATGTGGTTAGCTTACCTTGCATTCACAATGTTTCCAGCATTCAATTCTACCATTTCTTCAAAACCAATTGCAAATATATCAGTTGGCTTACTTCTTTTATCTAAAATTAAGCATCCAAGAAATACTTTTAAATATAGCCTCAGGCAAATGGCAACCCCACCCAATACAACATAACACCAGAGCTCATAAAATTGATTTTGTGTTTTGAGCTTAACCAAATTCACATTAAAGGCAAAAACTCTTGAGTGGAATAAAATTATTAAAATATACTTTCTATTAGGGTGTCCTAAGTTTGCTTCTTTAAGACTTATCCTTGAAGATTCTTCAGTCCTTTCAGAATTCACTTTGAAAAAATTCTTGCTAAAGTTTTTACCAGAGACAGCACAGAAACAAATCATTTCTCAAATCAAAATCTCACATAAAACTGGAGAGAGAAAGAAATTATTCAGAAAAAGCACAAAGAATAAAGTGACTGAGAAACTACCTCAAATTGCTGGTAACAGTTGGGAGGAATTTTCACATTCAAATTTGAAAACATAAGCTTGATCTTTTTGCTATTTTCTGGGTGAAAGAAATCCAGGAAAACTAGGAGAGATCCAGAAAGTAGGACACATCACCCTGTCTAGCTACTGGCACTCTGGAAACTACAAGAACTAACGGAGTACAGAGCTGCCTGAGAAAGCTGCCCAGCGAGACTTCGGGTGCCCCAAGTTTCTAGAAATGAGGACAAATAGCTAGAAAGAGCCTATATGGCCAGATGCTACAGCCCCTGCCTGTAATGCCAAATCCTTTGGAAGGTTGAGGTGAGAGGATCACTTAAAGTCAGGAGTTTGAGATCAGCCTGGGCAACATAGTGAGACCCCATCACTACAAAAAAATAAAAATAAAAAAATTAGCTTAGCATGGTGGCATGCCTGTAGTCCTAGCTACTCAGAAGGCTGAGGAGTGAGGATCTCTTGAGCCCAGGAATTTGAGGTTATAGTGACCTATGATATAGATACTGCACCCCAGCCTGGGCAACAGAAAAAAGACCCTGTCTCAAAGAGAAAAAAAAAAAGAAAAAGAAGAGCCTATAGTCTGAACTGATACTGAAATTTAAAAAGAATTATTGACTGCTATTATGTGCAAGGCTCATGCATACATCATCTCATTTAATCTGCCACACAAACATAAGAAAGATTATTTTTGTCTTTTATTCGCCCAAGTTCACACATAAAATGCAGCCTGGCATACAGACTCTAAAGCCAA
Source organism: Rhinopithecus bieti (assembly GCF_001698545.2). Lineage (NCBI taxonomy): Eukaryota > Metazoa > Chordata > Mammalia > Primates > Cercopithecidae > Rhinopithecus > Rhinopithecus bieti. The sequence goes on from NW_016807866.1 coordinate 2,058,891, forward strand.
ACTGCCTTAGTTCAAATCCTGGCTTTGCCACTACTGCATGAACATGGGCAGGTTCCTTCCCTTTCTATGTCTCAGTTTCTTCATCTGTAAAATTGGAAAAATGGTGTCTATGAAATAATAGGTCAGCTCTGAGGATTAAATGAACACATGTAAAGTACACAGAATTATACTGTTAGCTGTTATTTTATTATTATTACTATTACAATTTCAAGTTCGGTTAAGTAAGAAAGGGCATTGTAGGCCGGGTACAGTGCCTCACGCCTGTAATCACAACACTTTGGGAAGCCAAGGGGGGTGGATCACTGGGTCTGGCCCAGTTGAGACCAGCCTGGCCCAACATGGCAAAACCCATCTGCTACTAAAAATACAAAAATTAGGCCCGGCCGTCGGTAGCGCGAATGCCTGTAATCCCAGCTACTCAGCGGAGTAAGGCAGGAGGCATCATTTGAACTCAGGCCGCGCTTAGAGGTTGCAGTGAGGCGACCCACCACTCCCGCGTGTACCCGGGGACGAAGAGCTAAACATCAATCTTCAAAAAAACAGAAAGAAATGAAAAAAAAAAGATTTTGCATTAGAATCATGAACTTAATTTTCTTCTTTTTAAAAATTAACTTTAATTCCTTTTAAAATAGCATATAATTACCAAGTTTTATATGTGAGGGTGATGTGTATAGGAAATGGTGTGAGATAAAATTTTCTTTTCTAGTTATTTTCATCAGTTTCATCTTAAACCCTGGGACTTTCCCCAAACTTTTTATTAAAATGCTCTTTCTCTTTTGTTTTTTTGAGAACGAGTTTCACTCTTGTCACCCAAGCTGGAATGCAGTGGAGGGATCTCAGCTCACCACAACCTCTACCTCCTGAATTCAAATGATTCTCCTGCCTCAGCCTCCCGAGTAGCTGGGATTACAGGCGCACACCACCACGCCCGGCTAATTTTTTTATTTTTAGTAGAGATGGGGTTTCACCATGTTGGCCAGGCTGGTCTCAAACTCCTGTCCTCAGGTGATCCACTCACCTCGGCCTCCCAAAGTGCTGGGATTACAGGCGTGAGCCACTGTGCCCGGCCCAAAATCTTAATAAAAGTATCCTCTGCTCAATGTTTGGTTCTGGCTATTGACAGTTTGGTGCAGAGAACCCAAACTGAATGCCAACAAAGTTTTTCAAGGATAAACCAGTATTCTTAAGTCATCACATAAAGTACCAATAAATATCACTAGTTTTATAAGGTTGCTCAAGATCCACTCTGACATTTCTTGTCTTAGTAATTAAATAGAGGATTAAGAATTGAAAAATGGGACATAGCAGGTTTGAAAAATAAAACTCAAATGATCAATTATATTTTAATTATGTAATTTTGGTTAAAATTAATAAATGATCAATGTTAAATGGACATAATCTAAGATTATGTCCATTTAAAATAAAAACAAAACTAGATTTTCTTACATGTGTGGTTGCCTTCAAAGAAATCTATGTGTGAATTCCTACTTCCTGAGAATAAACTATGAAAAGAAAAAGATTTTTTGCTTTACCATTATATGTTTTTATGAAGTAGAAAACAAAGGTCTAGAAATTTTAAAAAGGTAAGATTTTAATAGATGTAATCTTTAAAGACGTTGGTCTTCAAATATATAGCTTCAAGTTTCTTTCATAAATTAATGCATACTCTGAAGTGCTATATTTGTTTTCTAGATCAATACATCACAGTCAGGATTTATTAACTAAATCTATATTATAAAAAGCCAACCTTGAAACTCCTGGATGCCAGCTAACTTGGGTGCATCAAGAAGCCAGTCAGTGAGTGTCTGATTCTTAAAAGCTATGCTGCGAAACTGCTTCCCACCANTGAAAAGAAAAGATTTTTTGCTTTACCATTATATGTTTTATGAAGTAGAAAACAAAGGTCTAGAAATTTTAAAAGGTAAGATTTTAATAGATGTAATCTTTAAAGACGTTGGTCTTCAAATATATAGCTTCAAGTTTCTTTCATAAATTAATGCATACTCTGAAGTGCTATATTTGTTTTCTAGATCAATACATCACAGTCAGGATTTATTAACTAAATCTATATTATAAAAGCCAACCTTGAAACTCCTGGATGCCAGCTAACTTGGGTGCATCAAGAAGCCAGTCAGTGAGTGTCTGATTCTTAAAAGCTATGCTGCGAAACTGCTTCCCACCATTCACATTCCAGGTTCCGACACATACTCGAATTTTCTTGGGCTTTGAATATTTGTAGAAATTCTCACACATGCTCTTTAGTACTTTAGAAGATGCTAATCAAGACAAGATACAACAGAATTTTAGCTGTATCAAACCATATGTAAAAATTGATTTTCATAACTGAGATATGATGTCTACCGAAAAGCACAATTATTATCACAAGCACAAACAAGCAAAAGATACATGCACAGGCACAAAAAAAGATCAGCCTTCAATGCAAAGCCTGTTATGAGGCAATTAACCAACACATCTTAAAAAAAAAAAAAAGTCAACAATTAAATACAATAGCGAAGTAAAAAAAAAAAAAACTACACATAAAGAATTATTGCAACAACATGCAGAACAAATAGTTCTGTTTCAATAAAATGGTACATTAATGTACAAATCCTAAGAATCATATATTTTTAGGAAGATAGCAATTAACTTTCTACATCTTTCATTAACAGTCTGGTAAAATATAAATTTTATTTTCTCCAAACAAAACCATTTAAGAATATTTACATTTAAGATTGTAGCTACTGACAGGCAGCTTGATGAATAATGGCTCCTTGACAAAAATGCAAGATGATATTTCTGAAAATGAAATCACTACTAAATGCTTCCCATCTCACTCAGAGTGGAAGCCAAAGTGCTTAAACAATGGTTCACAAGTCCCTAAACAATTTATTTTGCTTTTCCACCCTCATCTTCCACTCTCCCTGGTGCACTCTGCACGGGCCTTCCTTCTGTTTCAAAAACATACGAGGTCTGCTTCTACCACAGGGCCTTTGCACTGGCTGTGCCCATAGCCTGAAACACTCTTCCTGTACATCCTTCAAGTTTTTACTTTCCAATGAGGCCTTCTCTGACCACTTTATGCACTCTGCCCTTAACTTTCCATTATCCCCTCCCTGCTTTATTTTTCTCTATCACATTTATCACATTTATAAACTATGTATTTTATTTATTTATCCTGTAACTTTCTCCCCTCATGAGAATGGAAAATCCATGAGGGCAGACACGTTAGTCTGTTTTCTTTATGGCAATACTCCTAGTAACTAAAAGACTACCTGGTACACAGTAAGTGCTCAATAAATAATTGTTAAATGAATGAATGTTCAATACATTTTGAATCCTCAATCTCTTCTTTTTTTTTTTGGTCTACAACCCATCTTTTTTCCCTTTCTAAACCACATTCTATCTTGGTTAAATTCTCAGCATAGAACGTTAAAAGCACCTCAACCTAGAAACAGAATCTGTACTTAATTGGTAGCTAACTGGTAACAGGAAAAGGACATCAAAACTATTTTCACCTTTTACCACATGATCTCATTTTATTATGATATTATGATACCAAGATATAGCAGTCTTATGAGGAAATGAGAGTGAAAAATGCAAGTAACATCTTAGTATTTGGTAAAGATAATTTTGACCTGTGGAACTGCTGATTTAGATAAGTATATCACCATTGTTTCCAGGGGCAGATATGCAGATTGCTCACCATCTAGCTGTTTGCTTTGATAGCTTGTATAGAGGTGTCTGGGTGGTAATGAAAGCAGATTACTTGTCTGGACTGTTAGTATGGTTAATTCAAAGCTGACTGTACCTAGATAAAAATAATTCTCTACGATTACGGTTTATCATTGCTTTTTAAAATTGAAGTCACTACTTGTTGTTACCAATGCAAACATAGCTTCTACAATCTATTCTATATCAACACACAGCTTCTATAATAATTACATGGCTTAAAATATTCAGCAAGACAATGAACTGTGTGAACAAAAATGTGCTGCCACACTGTATGAACTAATAAAGTCAGTCAGTTTTTAAATGAAATAAAAAGGTAAAAAATAGTCCTAGTTTACTCTTAACTGGTGGCACCTTAATGTGCTTAAAGAAACAGTGAGTCAAAAAAATAAAATAAAAAATTTTAAGGAAGAAACAGGTCTATGCTCAAACAACAGATGTCCATCCCTAAATACCATACCATTTCAGAAAATGGTGTTCATTATATAAGTTAAAAATATATCCAGGTGCTCCCTTCCTCTATCCTTCTCAAGAAAATAATCAACAGCTTCTCAAAACATTCAGAACAATAACTAAGCCAAACAATTCTTAAAGGATAGCAAATCCTTTTCAACTAAATTTCTGGCAAGAGTTAAGCTTTCATTCCTTTTGCCACAGATTCATGTTTAAAGACAAGATCATAAACCTTGCCCAGAGAATGAAGACATGAGATTCCTAGGAATAAATAGGCGAGAAAAATAAAAAATAATCTTTAGGTCTTACACACTTAACTATTCTTTGTTAGAAATCTCGGCACTTTTTAAAATTAAGAGATTTCAGATCATATTTTAGTGCATGTCTATAGTCTCAAAACTATTTCATTCACAATAAGGAAATGCAACAATGCCTTCTTAAATATTCTGTGTGAGAAACTCTGTTGAGTAGTCATAAATATCACAGATGGCACTCAGAAATTAATTCAACGTAGTTACTTCTGGATTTTTTTCCATCAGCCTGTTAAGAGTAAGGCATAACACTAATAATGTTTGTTCAATGAAATGTAAAGTGAAATTAAAACAAGCTGAATTATCTTCAACTGGAATTAAGCAATTGCTACAGGAAGACAAAGAGCACTGCACATTTTCTTCAAAATGAAGTACTTAATTTTCTCAAGCTTGAAATTCTTTTCTCAGATTAAAACAAGATATCAATTTATCCTGTTAGAATCTGATGGCAAAATGAGAAAGCTTCCAATTATATGGCTTTATTTGTTTACAATATCAACTTCAGAAAAAAAATAAGAAAAAATTGCTTTTATTTATAGATTGATTTTCTATACTGTACCTGACTGTAATGTCTGTTCAGAAACTATGGATGCATCAAGAAGAAAACAAAGAATCATTAGTAAAAACAAGTTACAATTAAAATGTAGAGTACAGTGACAAAACATTTTGAGAAGACTGCACTTTTTTATTTTAAGTCAATTTGATGACTTTATTTTTTCTGATAGCTATAGAACACCAAAGGTTACAAATAAACGACAATGATGGATACAAACCTTCTGCACCTAAGAAAAATTCTACAGTGACTCAGTGATGTCCACCATTTCACCATCAGAAGCCCCTAGGCCTGCTCTTCTGGCTGCTCCTGTGTCTATGTTATACATGCATGTGTACATGTATGAGAATATTATGAATATAAATACGAAAACCTAAGAAGATGGAGGATGTTGAAGATATGGAAGATACTGTCCTAATATACAACTTTTAGTATTCTTTCTGGGACTTAGCAGTTGATAAGTACAATCACTTCAGCTATAACAAGAAAAACACATTCTAAAAACATCACCATGCTATGCAAATTTTAAAAATTCCCACAACCACAGGGCTCATGGGAAGAATGGGTAAGGGGTACCACATTCAAAAACTTCAACAGTGACACACGAAAAAAGACAGGAACCTCATAAAAATAGTAGCAAGACATTACACGTTAAATGGTTATGAAATACATGAATATAACCATTAATAAGGCACTTCATCTTGAATGAAGTTGGCTTGTAGAAATGGGCATTAGACAGGGTGCAGCTTGTAATGTGAATAATGGTAAAAGGGATATCTGAAATTAGATGAAACGTTGAAATAACAGATGTGAATAGGTATGGCTCATAACACACGTAGTGAACTGAGGCAGGGGAAGATGTTTGAGGTGTATGTGCATATGTGTATGTGTGTTTTATATGTTATATATATTTCTAGCCATCTTAGTTCTGCTGGGTGCACTTTTCTGCATTTACCTAGTGTTGCTTGCCAGCAAAATCACTCATAAGCTCATGCAAAATTAGCCTTATGCTCAAACAGTTGCCTAATATATCACAGTGGAACAAATTCCCATTCTCAGAACAAGCATTACAGCAGAACTGACTGTACTTTTTTTAAAGGTATTATTTTACTTATAGTAAAATGTGCAGGCAACTAAAAACACTAATGCTGAAGTTTTGGGATTACATAAGTCCCTTGCTTCTCCTCTTCTTTCCTTCAACCACTTACTTTCAATTGTTGCTTATTAATGCCTCCACATCAATGCAGGCACAGGTGGAAAGAGGTGACAAAACACAAATCAGTCAAGTCTCTACTTTTAGAAGCCAGGAAGAAAGCCTGAAGTTGAAAGTAGTAGCTAAGATCAGATACTTTTTGGAGTTTTAGTAGGTCTAAGTTCCCCAGCCCACTTATAGGTCCCTGTGGGGCTGTCTGTAATTAACTACCTTTAGGCACCATGCAGAATTCTGAAAGAATCCATAACCTATTTGACCAAGTAATTACCCAAGAATACATTACTTGATGCAGAAACAATTTTCTCCCACTTGAACAGGAAACATTAACAAGTTTGGTTTAGGGCTAACAGAAAAAAAATTTGTTTTCAGAGTGCTAAAAGTTAAAATGGAAAAAAATTATTTTGTCAATTATACCTCAATACATTTTAGAGAAAGAAAAAGCAAGTCTAATCTATTAAGTTCTACAATGAATGCTAAGTTTTCCCATCATGCTACTTTTATGTGCTCACTGATAGGAGAAGCTTTTTTTTAATAAAAGACACAATGAAAGGTGAAAACCAATTCTGAAGGCCATATATTTATTTCAAATATTAAAATTGGTAATAGCAGTTAGTGCCCAATAATTAGCACTACTTTAAATTATTAATATGATTTAATGCTTATTCGAACAATAGGAATTAAAAGTTAAGACCAAGTTACAGAAACTTTTGGGGTAGTGATTTAAAAAATAACCAATATAGGCATTAGTTTTCCAGTAAAGCATTTTCTGCAAAATTAGGTTATTAAATGCTCTATTAAAAGTACCAGGTGAATATTCTATGAAATATTGCCTTGTACAAAGTTAACAATGCTTAATTATTTACCCTCTCAGTCATAATCTATAGAAGAAACCATGCATGGGCCTCAGTTTACAGCTTAGTAATACCACTGATTATATAAACATTTTAAAACAGACAAACTTCCTTTGGAGAACGTAATTTTTAAAAATTACCTTTATAGAAATCCCTTCGAAAACTATTTTAACCAACTAAAAATTGTTTGTGTAAATAAGTTTACATTTACCTCTTGGACTTTTAGGAATGTAAATAACAAATAAAATATAAAGTGTACATACCACGTAAACTTCCAGTAGTTAAAAGTGCTCGAGCTTTGTCAGCTAAATCACTATTCAGAGTATTTCCCAACAGCAAAACATCAATGGCCTCTTGCTTGGAGCTGTCAAAGAAGTTATTCTGAATTGTCCGGGTAACAGACCGAGCACCATCTTTTAACTTTCCAGCCTGTTGAGAAAGAAAGGAGTGCAGATTTTCATTTTAAATATTACTGATTTTACTCAGTAGGTATTTTGAAATTTTAAATCAGTTTTATATGATTTGAATATGAAAAAGGAGCTAATCGTTCTATTTTGAATATACAGTCATGACAATTAAAATGCCTCCAACATGTCACTGTTTCCTTTCTTCTTTTGGATTAAAGCTCTGCACAAAGAAATGAAAAAGCCCAGTGCTACAACCTCATCCAGTAATGACATCTAGAGCAATAAATGTTTAAAATTGTTTATTACAAAGGAAATAAACTGAAGTGAACTTATTTAAAACAAGACAATTCCTTCTTACAAGGTAATTTGTAAACTTGGGGATAAAACTTGGGTAAGGAGAAATGGGAGATAAAAGAAGATACACTGAGCTTAACTGCCCCTAGAAAAACTTCAAATTGCTTTGGTAGTAGAAAAAGAAAATGGAAATTGCTCCCAAATAGCTAACATTAGTTAAAATTAAAACTAAACCTAAGAATGAAGGTCTAGTCTCAAAAGAAATTTACAAGTACAGTTCACAAAAGAATATTACATGTAAACTACAGTTTGTATATTTTGAGTCATTTTATTGCCTATGCAAAAATACATCATAAAATAAGAAACTTATTCCTATAGTGAGAGTTGATTATAACTTTTAATGAATATATATTTTACTTAGGCATATCAGTTACCATAAGGGATTTATTTTGATCTTACAGATTTTTGATGAGCTGCTCAAAACAGATAAACAACTATGCGAACGCTTTAGGAAAGAGGCGCGAGTTTGCAATATATATATATGTTTTACTTTAATATAGATAATCAGATAAAACTCATAGGCTTTTCTAGTATATAATAAATAGTATTCTTCTATCTAATATATATATTTTTTTTTTTCATGAGAGTGAGAGAAACCAGTTTTCTTCAATGCCGTTAAATGAATGCTACTATATTTAATAAGCAATTAATGTTTGGCATTAATTGTTATTTCCTTCTATATAATAACATATACAAATGACATTATTTGAAAAGAGACTCACCATTCACATTATCAGGCAATTAATCAAAAGGAACCCAGAGAAAGGAAAAGAAAGAGCAGTTCAGATGTTAGATTTTAGTTCAATTCAGACTAGCATATTTAATGTATAAAATTTTATATCTGTATATGTTAAAGATAAAAGATCACTGAAAATATATGTAACCTCTGTACACACATTGTAGTACATACATTGTAGTCACTGCAGAAATAAAAAGGTAGAAGAATATAAAAGAATATTTTAAGCAATAGTTTGAGAATCAGCTTTTAATAGCAAGAATTATGTTCTTTATTTAAAAGGAATAAATCAAAGTTTAACAATTTCATGTTTACAAAATAGGGACCACTTAAGAAGTAAATATTTGTAAAAGTCAATACAAATTATTTCTATGAGTTGAACAAAAGAAACTTTGCAGGTAAGGTCAATATCTCTGGGCAGAGGCATGGCGTATTATGAGACACAGAAGAGGAAGACTTGGAAATTAAAAGAAGAGTTGGAGATCATGAATGGTCTTTAAAGAATTTCAGCTGCTATATGGAAGAAGCTGAACGAGAACTATAAAAGTGATAAATGTTCTCATTTCTATTCTGGAAATAATTTGAGGAATTGTGGAGAATTAGAAAGTTGATAAATTCAAGTGAGGCCAGGATCCTTAAAAAGTTAAACAATATTTAAGAATATAAAATAATGAAAATTATCTCAAGTATTGTTCTAAACTCCCTCAATAAAGGCCAAATACTTGAGAAGAAAGTAGTGTGTAGATACTGTCAGGAAATAAAAAGTAATGGTGAAACAGACAATTATAATTAAGTCCATTCTTTTTTTTCGGAACAGAGTCTCACTCTGTCACACAGGCTGGATGGAGTGCAGTGAAGTGATCTTGGCTCACTGAAACCTCCACCTCCTAGGATTCTCATGCCTCAAAACTCCTGAGGAGCTGGGATTTCAGGTGTGCACCACCACGCCCAGCTAGTATTTTGTATTTTCAGTAGAGATGGGGTTTCGCTATGTTGGCCAGGCTAGTCTAGAACTCCTGGCCTCAAGTGATCCACCTGCCTCAGCCTCCCAAAGTGCTGGGATTATAGGCGTGAGCCACCACACCTGGCCCATATTTCACATGTCGTTGGCACATCTTGATAGCCACCTTCCCAAGGTAAGATAAGTAAAGATCAATTATGCCCTGATGTTGGGTTCATAGTAAGCACTGCATAAGCTGCTGATTGACTTATTTGTCCCAGTGGCATACATCACACATCTATTAACCGTACGCACTGTGTCAAGTGAAGGGAACACAAAGCCAAATAAGAGAGAACCCTTTATTAAGAGGTCTATGGTTTTAAAAATCATATTTGTAATCAAACAATACAAAAAGTGAAACAGATATACAAGGGAAAATCATGAAAAAAAAGAGCAATATATATCATCTTAGTGGATTGTCACTAAATGACTAGATACGTCATATATACATACTTCCCAAACTTAGGGAAATATCTATCTTCCATTTATTCACTAGTATCCACTGTGAAAGGAAGTATCAAAGAAGGCATAAAAGCACATTCAACAGAATTCTAAGACATATCTATTAATGTAAACCATCTATTAATTTTAAAAGGCCATTTAAAAGCTTTATGAAGAGAGGAAAAAGAGGATATTCTGTAATGTTAAGATAGATCTAGATCTACCTTCGCTTTCCCTTCAAGAGCTCCAGTTCCTGCATATATCTTACTGATTGAATCACCATTCACGGACCACATTGACCGAAAAACTTCTTGAAAGCGAGTCACCAACTGAGGCTTTTCAGCTAAACCAAGAGCTTCCAACTGTTTAGCTAGCATCTAAAACAGCAAAAGAGAAATTTTTATAAGTACATTAATATATTAATTGTAATATGGCTTTTAAGAACTACCAGAATCAAACCAAAAATTTATCGTTATAGCACTATTTGGGACTAGATTCTGAAAACATAACAGTTTACTAGGCTGAGTTATTTCCCATCATTTCAATTTTTAAAACAAATACTATATCAATGAAAACTACAAGTATTGATAAGGACTTCTTTCTGGTTAAATGACAAAATTTATCTTATTAAAGTATCCCTATAAATCAGAGTTGTTTACCTTGCCCACCTAAAAGAATTCATCCATCAACAGTCTGCATTAGAACTGAGAAAAATGTTTACTTAGTTTACCTAAATAACTAGGTCTCTTTAATTTTTTGGATTTGGCTTTATAAGTTTAAGTAATTAAGGTAGGTAAAAAAAATATGGAAAAAAAGGAGTTGCTGCTCTTAAATTGTCACAAAATAAAGAAAATAAGTAAAACCTCTGAATAAAGTCATGACAGCTTTTTATGCATAAAATCTTCATTGGTAATATATATAAGGAAGAACTGGGGGGAATAGCATGCAAGAAATTCAAGGACCTCTCAGCTTCCACAAGTCCCTATCACATATAACAATAAGTGTTCCAAAAAGTTACTGATCTTTGTATGTATGAATTCTAGCCTAGAGTCAATGTTCAATCTTTATCCAATCTGTTTATCTGGAATCTAGTCATATTCTATGCCTTGCATTTTCACTTAACTCTTTCCAATTTATGTTTTATTTTATCATGTAAGTATGGTGATTATCCATAATTATAGAGAACCAAAAGCTAAAATAATATTTTTTTAAAACCTTAAACTGGGTTCATTTAATTACCTAGAGACTTATACCAGAGCTGTTCTTTGCTAGCATGGAGAATAAAACAAAATAAGCTCCAGGGCCTCCTTTATCATTTAAATCTTTCTCTCTTCAAGGAACTGGGCAAAACTGATCTTACTTCTCTACTAGTTGGGCTTTGTCTATCTTAGTGGCAAACTTTGTAAACTGTCGACCGTTTGCTGTCCTAGGGAGTTTTCTAATTCCTAGCTATCAACAGTGGAGAATCAGCTAAGTCAGATCCTGAAAACTAACATCTGTTATAATTTTGATGAAGAGATCCAAGTCTTTCAATAAGCTTATTATCAGAATCCATGTACATTTATTCAACCACTTAAAACCAGAACTTGAAACAAATCCAAGCCAAGATAAGATAAACTCTTATCTAAATGACCAACATGCTTGCTTTCATTTTCTTGTTTCTGTCAAATTTTCTAAACAAATTACAAATAAACCTCAAAACATTTGAAAAAATCCAAACAGTAAAATTTCTTTAGTTACATGAAAAATATATTCTATAATAGAGAATTTTATACACTGTACTTTCATTTTTGAGATAAAGAACCTCAGCTGCAAAGTAACTAATTAACCAATATTCAGGTCAAATTTAAGATCATTAACTAGAGGAAATAAGAACATGTAACTTCCTATTGCTGTTTTTTTTTTATAGCATTTGAGAACTATGTTAAGTTCTGATGGAACTAAATGAAGTTTAGCCACAGCCTTATAACCCTAACTTGCAGAATAGGGAAGACTTAGAAAGTTCAGCATTGCTAAACAGTTTGTCAAATAGTTGAGACTGTGTTTATATTAGGCTGAATCTGATGGATAAGTAGTAAAGAAAAAAAAAAAAAGTTGCAAACAGCAACCTTATCACAAAAGTTGAATCACATTCATTTTCATTCTCACTAACTGGCATTTTCATCTGGTCCTGTTTTTTATAACTACTAATTTGAAAACACCAAACGAACTGGATTGGGTTACAAATTGTCAAAAATACAGTCCTACATAATTGTACATGTGAAAATAGACCCTTCTTATCCTAAAATAGATTGTCAAAAGATAACACAGAGAATAAAAGGCCAAATACACACATACACCCACACCCACACACACACGTATATATTTCCTCCAAAAAGACAGGGAAAAAATTGTTGAAATACTATAAACAGCAGATTTTAAAAGGGAGAATAAGGAACAACAGAAGTAGATAGACAGCTACCTAAAGAGAATATGAAGATCAGGTAAAGGAAATATTTAAATCAAAACAAAGTTTGGCCAAAAAAGAGACAGAGACTAGAAGTACAAAATGAAGCATAACATTATATATATTTTCTGAAAAGTAATAAGAAACCTAAGTATTACAAAAGCACTTAAAGAGGCAGATGATACAAGGCACATACATTTTAATTCATTTTTTTACCTCTAAGCCAAGAAATGCCTGCACACTATTTGTTCTATCAAGACAATCCAAGCAGTTTGTTCGAACTGTACCACTCTGGCATCTGTAACCAATAAAGTTAAATATCTAGTTTGGAACAAAAATAAAGCTAAAACAAACAGCAAATAATTGAGGTAATTAAAATGTAGCACCCACCTTCCCTTCCAACTTTTTACTATTACAGTATTCAAATATAGAAAAAAAATTATACTGTGAACATCCATATACCCACCATTTAAATTTGACAACTGTTAACATTTTGTCACATATTCTTCATTACATTATCTATCACACACTTACTTTTAATTAGGCCAACAATTAGAAACTAAATACACATTCAGGTTTATGCTCTTACAGTTCTTTGGACTTAAAAGAAAAATATTTATGGAACAAATTTTTTTTTTAAACCTAAGATCTGTTATCTCTAATTACTGTGAATACAGCATTGATGCTAAATAAAATACAAATTGAAAAATAAAAATTTGAGCTTTCTGCACTCAAGTTTCCCTTAACCTATATTCTGAACTCTTTTAACATTTACTTTTCTCCTCTATTTCACATACAAAAACTGAAATTTAAGTTATACTAAAGCAGACAGTAAACAATGTCTTTCACTTCTATTTGCATTTAACAGTCTTTACTGGCATCAAGAAATATTAAAACATAAGTTTTAAAAGAGAAGCAAAAGTTTCATATATAATAACATGAAGTATGAAGCCAGACAAATCCCAGTTCTAACACTTGTTAATTATGAGACTTGCAGCAGATGGGAAAGGACCTAACAATAGAGCCTATCCCTATAATTGTTATTGATACATGTTAAGACTTAAGTACACTGCCTGCTCCATAAAATGCGCTCACTAATGTAACCTCTTATTATTATTTGATGAATTCTAAAGAAAGAAAAACAAGTTTAAAATCAAGTATAGGATGGGTGAGATGGCTCATGCCTGTAATCCTAGCACTTTGGGAGGCTGAGGCAGGTGGATCGCTTGAGCCCAGGAGTTTGAGCCCAGCCTGGGCAATACAGGGAGACCCCCGTCTCTACCAACAAAAAAAAAAAAAAAAGCCAGGCTTGGTGGCACACAACTGTAGTCCCCGCTACTCAGGAGGCTGAGGTGAGAGGATCTCCTGAAACCAGAAAGCAGAGGCTGCAGGGAGATGAGACTGCACCACTGCACACCAGCCTGGCAACAAAGTGAGGTCCTATTTCGAAATAATAAAAATAAAACAAAAAATTTAAAAGAAATTTTATTTGATTAAAAACTTGAATTTTAAAAGAAAATGTAAGAGTTCAACGTTAAGAATAATTTTAATTATAGCAATGTTCCAATTCAAAGAACAGAGAAACAGGGAGAAACAGGGGAGTCAAACCTTTGAACTTCACTTCCATTGAAATAAAAAAATCCATAATCTAGAAACTTCTGGACTTGAGGTTTAAGGACACTGTGTAATTTTTCTGCCTTTCCTCCCTTAACCATTTGATGATAGTCAAAATTCACCATCTGGATATCAGCAGCATGTTCAGAAGCTTTCAAATGACTCTGAAAGTAAAAAGGCAAATATTCATCTAAATGAAAGTAAAAAGGCAAATATTCATCTAAATATTCATCACATTTCATTGACACTGGCAATAAATCTTTTCCCTGAAGTCTCACAAACTATCCCTCAGAGATAAGGTGACACAATTAACATCAGGGTACTTAAATAATATTCTCATCTGGTTTAGGAAATAAAAAATTGTTTCCAATTGCCAGCATTTTATTTTTACAACACAAATTTAATAACTATTTATACCTATTATAGAATCTCAAAATTATCTAAGACAAAGCCTATCAAAGACTGAAAGATTCATATTTTATAATTTCATTCAATACATACAAGTATTTTAAATTTTACCATAAAGTCACTCTGTAAAGTATAATCTGTTTATTAACAATATTTCACAAGATTAAAATAACAGCTATATAATTAGGATGCTTTTGGACTTAGGAGATTGAACTTCAGAAAATGTTTTTTAACTATCTTAAGTTTACAATCATATGTAACACCATAATTTATACTAATTCATTATTAATTCAATAAGTGCTTATTAAAATATTTTTTCTTTAGAAGTCAGGCAATTTGGGGGTTCCTTTTGACATGAAATTCTCAAGTTTTCCCTCATCAATGCAAGAAGGTATAGTGTTGCATGTATATAAATGCATTATTCACAATTCCATAGGTTAAAAACAATGACTATGGTTCTAGGAAGCAGGCAAAGCAATCAACAGATGAAGAAGGAAACTGCTATTTCTCTACTAGTGATAGCTAAACTTTTGGCAAGGAGGGTATTTTCTGTTTCTCTACAAAATGAAAAGCAGATTAGAAAACAGTGTCATTTGCATTGAAAACTTTTCAGAATCCCAGTTTCAGCAACATTAGCCTAAATTGTTTCTTAATAGACCCAAAGAGTTCAAGTTTCCAACAAGTACCCAACCTTTTTCTTGGAAGTAATTTGCTTCCTGGAAGAATCTGATTACCTTATTATTTTATTTTTTACTACCATTCTAGGTGTCCATGGGCCAGAATGAAATAAGAAATGACCATACTTACCTGGAAGGCTTTACTTAACATATGTTCACCTTCCTTAGATCCAAGCAAATTTACTATTATTTGTTTACCATATAAGTTCTTAAGTGTTCTAAAATGCCTATTTAAGAAAGAAAGGAAATAAGCACATGTTAAATAAGAAGCCTAATTTTTTCAATAAACAAGAATCCATTATTAAATACAACTTATATGGTATTATTTTAAACACAGAATTGGAAAACTGGGTGCAAAATCATTGTACATGGTCTCAAAGCTGAATTTATGAAAACTTATGAATGCAATTTCCTCTCTGACTTATGGGTACTGAGACTCCCATCCCTGCCGGAGCTGTGGAGACATCCAGCTTCTGCCTACTCTGTGAGGCTGGCACCAGACAAGACAGACAACAGCCATAAGCTTGACTGGAAATGCAGTAAGGGCAGATGGCAAAGGGCTGCTGCTCACATGTGAGGACATCACATACTCTGTTGAGGATTCAGAGGGACCTCCTTACTAGCTCCAGTCTTCAGAAAAATGGGCCCCAAATACGAGTCTTTTTTTCTTTCCAGCTTCTAACCATTCCAGAAGCTATGTAGAGCAATGCCACACAAAGAAATGTAACACAAACCACACCTATAATGTTAAATTTTCAAGAAGGTGCATTTATAAACATGAAACAAAATATACTTTCTTAAACTCAAAATGTCTAAAATATCATTTCAACATGTAATCAATATAAAACAACTACAGTTAACCTTTCAACAACACAGGTTTGAACTGTGCAAGTCCACTTATATATGGATTTTTTCAACTACACAAGAATCAAAACTACAGTATTCCTGGCATGCAAAACCCATGAATATGAATGATGACTTCATAAGCATGGGTTCCACAGGGCTGACTGTGGGACTTGAGTATGCACAGATTTTGGTATGTGAGGGTAGAACCAATACTCTGAGTATACCGAACATGATTTTACTAACGAGACACCTTACATTCTTTTTTATTTTTTAAGGCAGTCTTTGAAATCCAGTGTGCATTTTATACTTGCAGCACATCTCAACTGAGACTAGTCACACATTTCAAGTACCCAGCAGCTACATGTGGCTAGTGGTTGCTATACTGGACAATGTGCCCACAGAGGAAATTTTAACGTCAAGAGATTAAGACCCACACTTCCAGCACTACCACCCCCAGAAGTCGTAACAGTAGGTGTCACTGTCTTTCAATTAAATTAGGAGTCAGAAGGAATTTTATTTAAAGCCAAAAAAGTTTGAAATGAATCAGTAAATATAAGTAGTCCCACTGCTTAGCAATATCAAAACTTAAAGCACTATGTAAAAATTGTCTTACCTGTCAAAAGCAGGTGCATTGGCCTCAAATCCCCTTGACATACGGACACGATGAGATCCCACCTTAGACAAGAAAAATATATTTAATCAAACCAAAAACCAACATACAGACGAAAGAAATATCACTGCTTACAATATTTAACAATTTCTTTGCTGAACACACAGTTGTTAATCAAATAACTGATTTTCATTCATGATATGCTTTTAAAAAAAAAAGTTCCAGGGGATTTCCACCCCCCACCTTTATTTTTAAAAAACCAACCTCATCAAAAAAAGAACTAGAAGTTACCTCATTATGAAATATTCGTAACTGATAGGAATTTTATTGATGAAAACTATTTTTAAAGGTGTTTTCATATATGTTACTTTAAGTTCAAACTACATGCCCTGTGTAACAGATAGTATTACCATTTGGGTAATTAAAAAAACTGAAATACCAACAGGTGAAATAGCTTGCTCTCTGAGATCAACATAACTAATTCCAAAAGAGATTCAGATGAGATTTTATGTCTCTGACCTAAATTCCTACTCCTCCAAGCTGCCTACCAGTACAAATATCTATGTGCTTTTTTCTTCTGCTATGTTGAATACTCTATTCACCTCTCTCTCACCAAAAGTTCCACCAAATTGAGAATATCATTCCTTCCTGGAAAAGCAGACTTTCCAAGTCAACCTTGCCATCACCCAACTATAGTAATTGCACATTTTGCAGAATCAGAAATTTTGGGTTAAGCAAATTAAACAAGATGGAAAATATCTACCTATTGTATATTGTTATAATTTTTCTTTTCTTACATAGGAGAATAGCAGAGAGACGAGGCATAACTGAGAAAGATACAACATGCCAAGAAGAAATATATAGGTGAGACCAGTTTATTTCTCTGAACTTCAATTTACACATTTCTCTCTGAGACTTTGGGATGAAGGTTGCCCAGTCACAACAAGGATCACTGAGGCGGGCAAAAAAAAGTTGCCCAAAATTCATTCTTGCTAACCTGTGAACAAAGTGCTTTTTTTTTTTTTTGAGACAGAGTCTCACTCTATTGCCAGGCTGGAGTGCAGTGGTGCGATCTCGGCTCACTGCAACCTCCACCTCCCGGGTTCAAGCGATTCTCCTGCCTCAGCCTCCCGAGTAGTTGGGACTACAGGCATGCGCCACCATGGCTGGCTAATTTTTGTATTTTTAGTAAAGACGGGGTTTCACCATGTTCGCCAGGATGGGCTCGATCTCTTGACCTCGTGATCTGCCTGCCTTGGCCTCTCAAAGTGCTGGGATTACAGGCATGAGTCACCGCGCCCCGCCCAAAGTGCTTTTAAAGAGGGTGTAAAAGGAGGGTTGTCAAATCAGTCATGCAATTTGACAAGTAAAACCCGAAAATAAACTCTAATATGCTCATCCAAATCCAAAACTGAATTAACAGTACAGTATTATTATTCATTAAGCATTATCCCTCACTGCACTAAGTCAGATAATCTAATGAGTGTTCTGATAACCAGGGGATTCTCTAATTTTTAAATAAGAAATCAATTAGCCTAATGTCACATCTGTGTTTTATTTTATAGTACTTAATAATCTTCATAAAAGTTTAAAATTTGAAAGATGTATGTCCCAGGACATTAAGCATTTTAGACTGCAGAAAACTCAGAAGAAGTTGATACTTTTTCTTTGGAGTAATCCCAGATTAATTGCCTATCACTCTATATAAGTTCAAGACTTAGCATTTTGTTTACTGATTCACATTTATTTTGCATAGTACTGCAATTGTGCATAAGGTGAAAACAATCCAGTTCTCACGTCTTCCAGGTAATGCCTGTGGTTGTTTTCCATCACTCTGTTCCCCAACACATATATACATCCAGCTATGTATCACAGCTCTCATAGCAATACACTGGCTAGACTAGATTAGATTTTTGTTTTTGTGTTATTAGAGACAGGGCCTCACTCTGTCAACCAAGCTGGAGTGCAGTGGTGCGATCATAGCTCACTGCAGCCTCAACCTGCCAGGCTCAAGGGATCCTCCCACCTCAGCCGGCTGAGTAGCTGAGGCTACAGGCACATGTCACCATGCCTGGATGATTTTTATTTTTTTGTAGAACTGGGTGTCTGTGTTGCCCAGGATGGTCTTGAACTCCTGGTCTCAAGTAATCCTCCCACCTTGGCCTCCTAGACTAGGTTTTATTACTCAACGTTGAAAGAAAAGTTTTACAATAAGAGAGCTGGTGCCAGTTGTGATAAAAGTAGCACTCTAGAAAGTGTTAAGGCTTTAAACAACCATAACTTTACCCAATTAAAAAAAAGTTGCAGCCAGGCGTGGTGGCTCATACCTGTAATCCCAGTACTTTGGGAGGCCAAGGCAGGTGGATCACCTGAGGTCAGGAGTTCGAGACTGGTGGATCATCTGAAGTCAGGAGTTCGAGACCAGCCTGACCAACATGGTGAAACCCTGTCTCTACTAAAATACAAAAATTAGCTGGGCATGGTGGCACATGCCTGTAATCCCAGCTACTGGGGATGCTGAGGTAGGAGAATCACTTGAAGCCAGGAGGAGGAGGAGGTTACAGTGAGCCAAGACTGTGCCATTGCACTCCAGCCTGGGAACAAGAGCTAAATTCCATCTGGCGGGGAAGAAAAAAGTTGCATTAAAGGTATTTTTAAAAATCATTTAATTGTGTGGTATGGAAAACCATTTTCCATCAATATTACTGCTTCATATTCATATATTTCTGAAATTTCAACCAAAAATTGGGCGTAGATCTCACAATGTTTACCATTTTTTGACTTATTGATATGGTTTGGATCTATGTACCCCCCAAATCTCATGCTGAATTGTAATCCCGAGGTTGAAGGTGGGGTCTGGTGGGAGGTGACTGAATCATGGGGGTGGAGTTCTTATGAATGGTTTAGTACTATGCCCCCTTGCACTGTTCTTATGCTAGTGAGTGAGTTCTCATGAGATCTGGTTGCTTAAAAGTGTGTAGCACCTCCCTCTTATCTTTCTTTTGCTCCTGCTCCCACCATGTGAGACTCCTCGCTCCCGCTTTGCCTTCCGCCATGATCGGAAGCTTCCTGAAGCCTCCCCAGAAGCAGATGCTGCCATTCTTCCTGTACATCCTGCAGAACCATGAGCCAATTAAACCTCTTTCTTCATAAATTACTCAGAATCGGGTATTTCTTTGTATCAGTGTGAGAATGGACTAATAAACTGATATATACTGTAATGTAGTATAATAGTATACTGAGTATTGTAAGTTATAAATGCTAAAGAACTTCAGAGAAAGGAAATAAGTAAAAGGAAAATCACAAGTCAAAGGAAATCATAAGTAAGTTGCCAGTCTAAAAATGTCATCTTACTTGTGTAACACCTTATGACAATTCTTACAATGCCTCAAACAAATTCATCTTGGTATTCACCTTTTCCATAAAAGGCCTGAATGCCCAAATGGCAAGCTCTCTATGAAGCATCATTATATCTTTGAATCTCCCACAAAATAACATACATGGGAAGAACTCAAGTATTTAACAAAGAGATCTGAGTGGCCACTGAAGGAAAATAATTCTTAATTTTGGAAGTAGAGGATTCCTGCTAGAAAACTGCAAGGCCTGCAGTTGGATAGGCTGACTAAACCAGATCATAAGGACACAGGTGCCTAGTAAATCTGACAGGCATAATATATATCAAAAATAAGAAGACCTGTTGGAGTTAGCAGGAAGCAGGGCCTTGAGGGACAAGACAGAAAACTGTGAGAATCTTCCAGGCTAGAAGAAATTATGAAAACCTTAACTCAGAGGATAGTAGTAGGAATAAAAAGAAAGTCCCACTGCCTAGAAGAATGCTGGGACTAATGGTAGGTAACAGGGCTACTTTTCACTTGGTCAGGACTGGCTGCTTCATAGCCATTAGAGTAGGATCTTATAAAACAAAAGTTCTTGACTTTGAGTGGTAGAGAACTTGGTTAAAAATGAGGATTCCTGGCTGGGCATGGTGGCTCATGCCTGTAATCCCAGTGCTTTGGGAGGTCGAGGCAGGTGGATCACCTGAGGTCAGGAGTGTGAGACCAGTCTGGTCAATATGATGAAACCCCATTTCTTTTTTTTTTTTTTTTTTTTTTTTTTTTTGAGCCGAGTCTCGCTCCTGTCGTGCTCCCGGACTGGAGTCGCAGTGGCCAGATCTCAGCCCTCACTGCAAGCTCCGGCCTTCGGCGTTCACAGCACATTCTCCTGCTCAGCCTCCCGATAGCGTCTGGACACAGGTGCCTTGCCACCTCGCCTCGGCTAGATTTTGCTATTTTTCCTAGTAGATGATGGGGTTTCAACCGTGTTAGCCCAGGATGGCTTGATCTCCTGACCTTTGTGATCCGCCCCGTCTCCCGCCTCCCAAAGTGCTGGGATTATAGGCTTGAGCCACCGCGCCCGGCCTAATGAAACCCCATTTCTATTAAAAATACAAAAATAAGGCAGGTGTGGTGGCACACACCTAATAGTCCCACTCTCAGGAGGCTGAGGCAGAAAAATTGCTTGACCCTGGGAGGCGGAGGTTGCAGTAAGCCGAGATCGCACCACTGCACTTCAGCCTGGGCAACAGAGCATCTCTCTGTCACACACACACACACACACAAATCCGTAATTTTCCACCTATCACGACATAACATTAGCAAACCAGACTGTTTAGGAAGGCTGCAGCACACAGAAGGAAGGAACAAGGAAGTCCCACTCAAGGAAGATCCCACAGTGTAACTACTCAGGACCCAACCTTATTGGATCATCAAAACACTGTAATTCAGAACTTCTTATTAAAATAACACAGGCCAGGTACAGTGGCTCAGGCCTGTAATCCTAGCATTCTGGGAGGCCAAGGCAGGAGAACCGTTTGCGCAGGAGTTCAAGACCATCCTGCGTGACATGGTGGGACTCTGTCTCTACAAAAAATAGTGATATGTGCCTGTAGTTCCAGCTACCCGGCAGGCTGAGGTGGGAGGATCACTTGAGCCTGGGAGATCAAGCCTGCAGTGAGCCGTGATTGCACCAGTGCACTCAAGCCTGGGTGGCAGAGTAAGACCCTGTCTCAAACAAATAAATATATAAATAAATAAATGTAAATAAAATAACACGAAAACAGTGTAACACAGGGCTCATAAACTGGTTATCAGAATCTCTAACACTAGCCTGTCCCTAAAACAAAAGCATTCACCTTGCATCACATCAGGGTTTCAGCAATGTTCTTAAAGCAAATATTCCAAACACCCATTGTTGATCATGAAAGCTTAGGAGAAGTGGGGTTCTGTTGGCATTCTCTCCTAAGGGAAATTTGGGGAAAGATATATCTATTTAAGTTATCCCTACAAAGATAAAACAAGTCAAATCGTCTTGACAAGAATTCAAGAATTTTTGCATAGCAGGACAAGGGTTAATCCTTGTTAACTCTTAGACTGTCTTAAATAAAATGTTACTAAAAAGGTTCAAGTGGTCTGTAATATTTCTCTGCAATAACCAGTCTACGACATAAGAGATCCAGCAGTCAAATAAAGGAAGCAAGAATTTTTTTTCTTTCCCTTTTCTCAATACTATAGGCTGAAGCACCAAACTTACTAGACTATACATACCTAGATCCTAAAGTAAATATGACATACTTTAAGGACTAATAAATTTTGAATAAAAATAAAATGTCAACAATAGTTAACCTTTACATGGTGCTGACTGGTGGCCAGGTGCTATTCTAAGTGCTTTTTATTTAATCCTTACAACAACCCTATAAAGTAGGTACTATTAATATTCCCATTATACAGATAAGGAAAGTGAGACACAGAAGGGTTAAATTATTTGCCCAAGATCACACAGCTAGTAGTGGTACAGTAAGGATCCCAATTAAGAAGTCTGGTTCCCAAGGCTTTGTTTTATCTACTACATTCTTCTGCCTAAAGAGATTAAATCATTATATACTAAGATAAGAAGGTAATAAATATGGAATCACATTGAAAATCAATACACTATAAAGACCTCAAAATTTTTAACACTAACTACAGCAGCTGAATTTCAATGGCTATTTGAAAGAGCATTAAAAGAAAAAATATCTAAGATAATTCCAGAAACTCTGTACTCAGATCCTTATTTGTAAATCCAGTTAACATTATTAGATGGAATAATGGAACTATCAATGAATTAATTAATAAACTATCCAGAAAGTTTAGAAAATATGAAAATTTTTCAAAAAATAAAAATAACTGAATGTCAAACACATACTTGCAACCCTGGTTGCTCCCAGAACAATGGAACAGATCCTCGGATTTGTATGAAGGAAGAAACTGAGTCATCTAAGTATACAACCTACAGAAAAAAAAAATAATATGTAAACTATTTCCACAGAAAGGTTGTTACACTTATATTAGAAAAACAAATAGACTAAAATCTATTGCATACTAGTTAATTTGTTTTTTTTTTTTTGAGACGGAGTCTCGCTCTGTCGCCCGGGCTGGAGTGCAGTGGCCGGATCTCAGCTCACTGCAAGCTCCGCCTCCCGGGTTTACACCATTCTCCTGCCTCAGCCTCCCGAGTAGCTGGGACTACAGGTGCCTGCCACCTCGCCCGGCTAGATTTTTGTATTTTTTAGTAGAGATGGGGTTTCACCATGTTTGCCAGGATGGTCTCAATCTGCTGACCTCATGATCTGCCTGCCTCGGCCTCCCAAAGTGCTAGGATTACAGGTGTGGGGCACTGCGCCAGGCACATACTAGTTATATTTTATAATCTAACTCTCATGTACAATTGTCCAAAACAGGCCACTATACAGGCTTGACTTTTTTTTTCTGTTAGCAATATTAACCAGAAAAATTGGTAAAAATATAAGCATAAGATTCACAATTTTTAAAAATAAATTCCTTTTAAATCTTAATATTTTACATACATGTCTTTATATTTCATTTTGTTTAGCTCTTTATAACCTAATTGCAAGATCTGTGTTGCGCTGGGTTCATGGCCTGAATTTATAATCATATAGTTTCATAGCCAAAAAATCATAATTTCTAATTTTTAGATGGTACACATATTTGCCATTAAGAGCTGGGTTTTTTTTTTTTTTTTTTTTTTTTTTGAGACGGAGTCTTGCTCTGTGGCCCAGGCTGGAGTGCAGTGGCCCATCTCAGCTCACTGCAAGCTCCGCCCCCCGGGTTTACGCATTCTCCTGCCTCAGCCTCCCGAGTAGCTGGGACTACAGGCGCCCGCCACCTCGCCCGGCTAGTTTTTTGTATTTTTTAGTAGAGACGGGGTTTCACCGTATTAGCCAGGATGGTCTCGATCTCCTGACCTTGTGATCCACCCGTCTCGGCCTCCCAAAGTGCTGGGATTACAGGCTTGAGCCACCGCGCCCGGCCAAGAGCTGGGTTTAATTTAACTTCACAAAAAAACAAGTTGTCTAGTTCTACAACTAAGGATTTTAAAATTCAATACGAAAACACACAGCATTGACTATGTCATGCTGATTAGTGAATCTTGTTACCTAGATGAAGAGCCAGACCAAAATAAGTTTGTTTTAGGGAAGCCTTTTTTTAAGGCCCATAAGTAACCAAGAACAATCATAAAACAACATTATAGATGTTAAAATGAGTTCTGAATCAAATAAAAATCTGTTATTCCAGTATTTTCTGTACCTCTCCTACAGTACATTAATTAAGTAATATAAAACACTATATATACCTGTTCTGTTTCTACAAAATTGGCAACATGACCATCATCATTTGTTCCCCGGACATTAAACCTGGTCCCAGCTCGTTCACAGCTTAATCTTGAAATGAGGCAAGCCTTTGCCTGTTTATGAGCAGCATAAATTGTTCTGATTTCTACTCCTCCACACATAAGGCGTAATAACCAGTCATCACAATTCACACCATAGTGTTTGAGATGCAAATGCAAAGACTGATTCCTACCAGGAAAAGAAATAAATTATTAGCTTATGGAATACTAAATAACAAAGTATGACTTTAAAAATAATCTCCTGGAAAATTAATTTAATATTATTAAATTTAAAGGCACAAACAACAAATCAATTCATTTACATTTACTATGCTAGGGATGAGAAGACAGGGCTATAAAATGAGATCCTTCAACATGTGATCTATGGTCCACAGAAAAGGAGTATTTTGTGTTTTTAGTATCTATGGCCCATTTCTGTTACGTCTTTATATATAATGTATTTATAACCTAACTTGTTCCAAAAAGGATTACATATGCATGTCCCCACCCTAATTTATGAAGTTCTACTTTTTTTTTTTTTTTAATTTATTTATTTTTGAGACAGAGTCTCGCTCTGTCGCCCAAGCTGGAGTGCAGTGGCGCAATCTCCTCTCACTGCAACCTCCGCCTCCCAGGTTCAAGCGATTCTTCTGCTTCAGTCTCCCACACAGCTGGGATTATAGGCGTGCACTACCACGCCTGGCTAATTTCTTTTTCTTTTTTTTTTTGAGATGGAGTCTCGCTCTGTCACCCAGGCTGGAGTGCAGTGGCACGATCTTGGCTCACTGCAAGCTCCGCCTCCCGGTTTTATGCCATTTTCCTGCCTCAGTCTTCTGAGTAGCTGGGACTACAGGCACCCACCACCACGCCCGGCTAATTTTTTGTATTTTTGGTAGAGACGGGGTTTCACCGTGTTAGTGTTAGCCAGGATGGTCTTGAACTCCTGAACTTGTGATCCATCCGCCTCAGCCTCCCAAAGTGCTGGGACTACAGGCGTGAGCCACAGTGCCCGGCCATGAAACTCTACTTTTAAGGCTTGACTTTTATAAGTCTCTATTTTAATTAATTTAAATTTAAATAGCAAGATGTAGCTAGTGGCTACCACATTAGAAAGTGCAGGCATAGGGTTTGCCATCGCTCCAAATACTTTTAGCATTCTAGGTAACAGATGTGGCCTGGTTTCCAAACTTTTTTCAGAGAAAAAAAATTTATTCAAACAAACATGCAGAAGCCCAATGATTATGATACAGATAAAAAGCTGCTATGGCTAAAGTGGGGATTGGGACTGAGCCTTGCTGGGTTGGCCATCTCACCCTGATTACCCCTCGGGGTCTCTCCTGGAACCTTAGACCGCCACAGAACATATAAAGAAACTTCTAACAACATACCACTAAGGAAAATATATTGTTAAGTGGAAAAACTCGATCAATTTGAAAGTGAGTTTTCTGTATTGTTGAAGCTTGGTTCTCTAGGTTTTAAGTGGAATTCTTCTACTTAAGTGCTCCGTACTCTCTCTCTCTTCCTGTCTTAAATAAGGTATAAAAGATGTAATCGCATTCTCTTGAAGACTCACAGCAATAGCCCTCAACTCCCTGCCAGCCCCTCAGATTACAGGCTGCAATAGAGATAAAAAGGGTGGTCACCTGAAGTTCTGGAAAACCAGCTATGACCCCAACCCCTCTTATCCATCCAGGAAAGCACAAGGGAATATAAATGAGTGATGAGGTTACTACAGGGATAATGTTAAATCTGATAACCATTACTTATTTTAAAAATACATTGACTTAAACTTCCATACTTTACTACTACCCACATTGATCTGAGGCAAAGTTCAAATTGGTTGTGACCCAGTATGTCCAAACACCACAGCTGAGATCTACGCCACAGCAAAGTTATAAGAAACTTACTTGTCCCCATTTAAATAGACCTTAAATCCTATGCATTTTGTGCAGGCAGAGTTCCTCTCTCTGCTGTCAGTTTTCATTTTTCTTTGCTGTCAGTGTGTCACTGTTTTAGCATTTAAATTTATATATGACTTTTGACTGGCAGCAGCTTAGAATTTCCAATGGAGTAAAGTTATCTGGGTTTTGTGATAGGTATCTGCCACTCTTCGGCTACAAAAATTACATGGTTGTATCCTGGAAAATATTGCTATTAAGTGCAAGGGTATGCACAAGAATTCCAAAAGTTTCTGTTTTTCTATATAAACTGAAGCTCAAGAATGCCAATCCTTAGCAAAATCGTAAAATGAGCAAAATTCACCTTTGGTGCTTTAGCCATCCCTTTGTTCAACCTGTCTCCTAGTGGACAAACCTCAGGCTTTCTTTTATCTGACTTTGCCCCCATCTCTACTTTTAAGTAAATTTAAAAAAAAAAAAAAATGAGGCCAGGCAGGGTGGCACACGCCTGAAATCCCAGCACTTCGGGAGGCTAAGGTGGGGGTATCACTTCAGGTCAGGAGTTGGAAACCAGCTTGGCCAACGTGGTGAAACCCCATCCCTATTAAAAACACAAAAATATTAGCCAGCATGGTGGTTCATGCCTGTGGTCCCAGCTACCCGGGAGACTGAGGCAGGAGAATTGTTTGAACCCAGGAGGTGAAGGTTGCGGTGAGCCAAGATCGCGCCACTGTACTCCAGCCTGGGCAACAGAGTGACATTCTCAAAAAAATCAATCAACCGACCAACCAATCAATCATTTCTATTGATTAAACCTAGGCAATATATCTGCATCTGCTTGGACTTCTAATTGTTGTATGAAAGCTTTTATCTCTCAATCTAAGAAACTTTGGGTAAAATGAGGAAGGAAAAAAATGTAAGGACAGCTGAAACACATTTACCTTTCCAAGGGACTTCAACATCCTCTGCTAGAAAAAGTGTAGTGTTGACATGGTTTTAACTCTTGGAAGCCCATTTCTGAATGCTACACAAAAGTACATCCCATCATTGCTAGCTTCTTTGGGCAGGCAGGAACTCATGTCCATTCATCTGCCCTGTTAGTCCCTGCAACCTCTCTCTCCTTTCCTCTCCCTCATGGTCTCCTCCTTTGCTAAACCCAAGTCTCTAACACATAATGCTATAAACTCTGTTTTTATTCTGTCCACTCTTCTCCCTGATGCCACCACTGGGTCAAAATACTTCCATATGAGCTACAAAGTGACCAAGCTGTTGTTCTAAAGTTAGTTTCTTATCCTAAGGTTGTTGTTGACTTTGAGTCTTCTGACAGCTAGGGCAAATGCGTGACACCTGAATGTGCTACTCAAGGACTATGTAAATGACAGTGAAAGTGTGAGAGAGAAAAAGTACACAAGAGGAAACACCTTGAATCTGAACTGTTAAGGAAGGCCAAGAGCAGAGAGTCTTGAACTTTGGCCTTAAACCATATGTCAATAAAATAAAACATAATTTGCACAAGATATCAAGGAAAAAAGTCAACATCAATGCTGGCTGTAAACAACAGAACCACTATACTAGAAATCTGGTCTGCTGCAATAGAACAATGCTAATTATAGTCCCATGTGTGCTGCTCATCATTTGTGCCTACTTAGAATACAGCACAGTTATGCATAATTATGAAATACATCGCACTTACCTACATAAGTCTTATCTTGTTATAGTACTAGACTTTGTCCCAGTATACTACTACTTCACAGTCTGTTGCTCTTGAATCAAGACCACCTACTTAAAATTTAGAATAATAAGGGAATGCTGGCTTAGAAAGGGAATGCTGCCAGAGACAAGATCTCAAAACCAAGAATAGGAAATGTGAGTAACACAGTTTTGTTACAATTAAATTCATTTCTAAATTTACACAACTATTTTAAATGTATTTTTGAAATGAAAGTTCAGTCTAGATCGGGTGGAGCACAGGGGTTTTATGTCACATGCCAACTTCAATAAACCGACAGTAGCTGCCTGCCATGCTCTGCTGAGGACTCCAGAGAAAGAAAGAGGGATACACTCAATTAACAATGTCTATCCCTTGTTATCTCTAGACATAACAACTGCTGAACATTTTTTTTTTTGTAAAGCAAGCACAAGTTTTATTGGGGGAAATACAAGTACACTCCAAGAGAGTGGGCTGACCCTGCTAGAAACACCCCCAAGACATTCTGCATTGTGATCTTCTATTGTCTCAGTTCTTTTTTTACCCAGTTCTCACCAAAGTTTGGGGGATCCTCCCTTACTGTGTTTAATGCACATGCACTGGAACCAGTGATCGATATGAATCCTATCTAATGGTGGCACTGCTTATTACCACCAACCCAGGAAGGTATAGCCATCAATTTTGTACTCATTGTGCCTGCTCGGCTCTCGGGAATTCCCCTTTGCCTTTTTCCTTCCATATCAGGATCTAGTTAACAACATTCTGACAGTTCAACCATGGAGTGAGTACTGGGCATCCTAAGAGGTGTTCCGGGGCATTCTTTCCAACATGCATACCTCCCCCTCATGCCTGCTCATATCTGACTATCTACTCTTACATTTCTCCCTCAAGGCATGGGGACCCAGAAATCTTTTGGGAGATGGGGCAGAGGTCATTCTCTGTAGCTACTTGCTGCTGAAAAGGGGCATCGAGGGTCTTCAGGGTCCTTCCTCCTTGCTTGCTGTCACAATGAGGAGGTTTTGACGACTGAACAACTGCTGAACATGTCCCAAATCACCAAAAGGGAAAAAATGAACTCACCAGAAAAATCTATTATCTGTTGCCTGTTCTTGCATGCTACGATGCGCATTAAGACTCAAATCTAAACTGATGCCAGATGCAGACCACGCAAAATAAAAGTTTCCTGAATTCAAAACTTTCCGCACTTCTGAAATGCGATCCTCATCTGAAGAATCAATTCGCAGTGATATAAACTCAGTGGAAGTAACTCGGAAAACTTCAGATTCTTGAATTTTTCCAACAGACATACATCCAGTGACTAGGACCAGATAATGTAACATAGTATCACCTGCAAAACCCAAAGATTTTACTGGATGAAAATCCCAACATTTTAAGCTATTCCATTTCTTCTTGCACTTCTATTTTTAAAATCTGACATTGTGATTATTTTAAACTTATCATGGATGTGTTGAAATTCACTAGACATTTTGGTTGAAAAAAATCCTTGTTTAAATATATTAAGTATAATAAAGCATTTAAACATTAACAGGATAATCTCACATAAAACTGTTCCTGAACTTACTCTGAGGCTATAAAAACTTTATCAAATAATTGGCCGGGTGCGGTGGCTCATGCCTGTAATCCCAGCACTTTGGGAGCCGAGGCGGGAGGATCACCTGAGGTCGGGAGTTCAACACCACCCTGACCAACATGAAGAAACTCCATCTCTATTAAAAACACAAAAATTAGCTGGGCGTGGTGGCGCATGCCTGTAATCCCAGCTACTCAGGAGGCTGAGGCAGGAGAATCACATGAACCTGGAAGGCAGAGGTTGCGGTGAGCCGAGATTGCACCATTGCACTCCAGCCCGGGCAACAAGAGTAAAAACTACATCTCAAAAAAAACCCAAACAAACAAGAAAAAAACTTTATCAAATAAAAAAGTATGTGTTACCTTCTCTACTTTTGCTTAATGACTGTCAGAAAATTCAGATAAGATAATGAATTCACATTCATTTTTACAAGTTCTTTGTAAATAGTAAAGTTGAAAAAATGGTATACTATTGTGAGCTGATGATATTGATGACATATGGGCAAAAGTCTCTGGTAACAATTTATAAAGCAATTTGGTTTACAAAAACTTTCATAGAGATTGTTTTCATGTAATTGTGACAAAAAGTCTATGAAATTAGTATAAAGTTGAAATTGAACAATGGTTACTGTGAGCATGGGCTCTGACACAGGTAGAAGCGGCCCTGAATCGTGGCTCCATTACGTATTACCTGGACCAATTTCAGGACATAGCATAACCAACCTGAGATACCATCTCTTATAAAAAGAGATTAAAGCAAATACCTCATTACACTGTGAGACTTACCCAGGACTAATCAGCAAAGCACCTAAGCATAGTGCTTTATATGTGATAGATCCATAACAAACGACAAATCTCCATTTTATAGAACAGTGCCACTCAAAGTATGGTCCAGGAACTGTTACCAGCTCACAGTGAGAAAGGACGCATATACCAGAATGGAAATCAACTATACTACTAAGTTCATCCTTTAGTTTAGCTGACTTTTTTTTCTAGTAAGACTTTATCAATGAAAGAAGCCATATGTTGATTTACATCATAGTGCAAGCTCCTTATCTTATCACGGATCAATAACAAAATAATTTATGGGCCAGTACCAATCTTGACGCACCACTTCGAGCCACACAATTATAGATAAACTAGTAACTGCAAAGGTTACTCTGCAGCTTATGGTGACATTAAGTGGCAAAAAAAAAAAGGCTCAAACAGAGCTTTCTGAATTCAAAACAGATGTCTTTTCCACTATAAACCAAGAAAAATCAGTGTAGTTCTAATGAAGACACTTTTTCCTAAATGCACTGAAGCAATGAAAAGGAAAATGTTCTGATTTTCTGTTTTGACAACTGACACTTATCTCTTCAAGTGGTCAAACCAGAGACTGTCTCCGAACTTAGACTTCCATGAGTTTGAGCATGTAGCATGCCTTTTTGGGCAACAAACATTATCACAACATTAGCTACATTAATGTTTAAAAGATGTTAGCACATGTGTAGCTTAAATAAAGAGTCTACAATAATTCATAGCTAGTCCCTCTCAAATCCTTAGAATTACAAAATAGAAATGAAAAAATGGATGAATTCTACTGGATGATAAACTTACCAAGATTTAACCGCAAAACACCTAAGAGTCCATATGCATCCAGTACTTTGGAGTATGTACCCTTGATTGCCTCTTTTTCTGCAGATGCTACAAAACAAAGTTTTAGTTTAAGAAAAATGACCTGAAACATTGAATTCTATTTAGCTAAGTATAAATCCAGAGTTTCAATCAAAAGTTTCTAAATCTGATATTCTTAAATGTACTGCATAAAGTATTTTCTCAAACTAGTAACATAAGTATTCTTCCCAAAGAGTTAATAAATTATTCCAAGACGATCTATTAATCAATCCATCCTCTCCACTGATCTGAACTCTGTACTCTTATCCTTTTATTCGCGACAGAATAGTGCTTGACACTTAGAAAACTGACAAAACATTTAAATGATAAAAGCTAATGGCAACACTTGACTACACAAATGTAGTGCAAGAATGGGGAAATCTGATTCTGAAAAGACAAAAGTCTGGTCTTTGCCTTATTTCTTCTGCTATAAAGTTAACGTTATCTTGCTAATGAATATAAACCACAGAATAATTTTCCTAAGACAGGCTATTGTGATTATTCTATTG
Source organism: Rhinopithecus bieti (assembly GCF_001698545.2). Lineage (NCBI taxonomy): Eukaryota > Metazoa > Chordata > Mammalia > Primates > Cercopithecidae > Rhinopithecus > Rhinopithecus bieti. The sequence goes on from NW_016807866.1 coordinate 2,090,626, forward strand.
AGAAGAAAAAACAACAACAAAAATCAAATCCTGAAACTTTAAAGGAAAAATCTTCCTAGCACTTAGCAAATACATATTAAAAAATTGACAAAGAACCAAAGAAATATTAACAACCGGTATTTCAAAGGACAAATACAAATAATACATCCCACAGTCTACAGTTGATCCTTGAGAAAGATACCTTCCTTTCCTTCCAGGTTTCTTTCCTTCTTTGCTGCTTTCCCTTCTCCATCATCTACCCCACGCTCAACTCACTTCCTGGCTGACCGGTTTACACATTATTTACTTCTTATCTCCTACACATATCCCCTTTCCTTTATCTACAAAATAGTATGTTTGGCAATACTAACATGTTCCACGTTAGAAAATCATGTAAGGAGATCCTTATGACTGGCTCATTTCCAGCGCATCTTTATTGCCAACAAAAGGGCTCTTCTTAGCCTACTGCTTTGCCTAATAGTCCTTTGTACTTCTCATTAGAGATCTTTTGCTTTGCCTGGAAGCTCTTCTCCAGAGTCTACAGAACATCTCACTTTCCCTGCCTGCTTCACCTCTTTTCAGACCATGTAGGCTTAAGCCTTCTTCCTAGTGATCTGGCTTCTGCCTTCTGATGAGTTTTGCTCTGCTAGTTGCAGCACAGGCTAAGACTAAATGACTCAATCACTCAATTAGCTGACATTTTCACAATTCTCTAATGTGTTCATTATTAAGTGTGGGCCATTATCAAACCACCCAGTATGAAATTAGGGAGTGGAGATTTCACCAACCCATTAAAGTGATGGGGGTTTATATTTCATTCTGCATTCCTTGAGTTCCTATTATTATTATTATATCTTATGTTTGTACAACAGTTAATCCTAACATTCCATGACAAACAACCCAAATATAAAACATTACAATATAAACTTTAATTACATCTTATACAGCAAAATAGAATTGCCTTCTCCTAAATACTGCCTCTTTAAGAGTACCACATGTACTGTAAACATTATAGAGACTTGCTATACCTCTCGGGACAGAAGGCATGACTTCCAGGATAAATATTCTTCTAGAATTTTACAAGTCATATGCCATATACATTTAAAATACAATCACTAATATAGTTATATAGAAAGTACTAGATATATCCATTTCAGCAGCAATCATCATTTGGGTTCAAATGCCAGGAGACAGAAGAGTTAAGAAGAAAATATAGTTTTTTTTTTTTTTGAGACAGAGGCTGGAGTGCAGTAGCACAATCACAGTTCACTGCAGCCTTGACCTCCAGGGCTCAAGTAATCCTCCCACCTCAGCCTCCCAAGGACCTGGGATTACAGGCATATGCCACCATGTCCAGGTAATTTTTTTTTTTTTTTAATTTTGTAGAGATACAGTTTCTCTATGTTGCCCAGGCTGGTTGGGAACTCCCCAGCTCAAGCAATCCTTCTGTCTGAGCCTCTCAAAGTGCTGGGATTACAGGCATGAACCACCATGCCTAGCAAAAAATATATTCTTAACATTAAGTCACCACCTTCCTTTAGAAAACAGAAAAGTCATTCTATAACTTAAATTACCATGTAACAAAATGTTCTCTCTTCTAATCATGCATAATAATTATCTTCTCATGAATTACACTCCAAACACATGAACATATGTCTCTCAGGACCAATGAAGGCCCATCTGTTAGACTATCATCTAATTCGAACATGCAAACAAATACTTTGCAGTTTAGTTATTTACATGTTTGTATTCTATTCGGAGACTCAGGAAACAGGATACACACATACCCACACACACACCTTAAAGTCCATACTCTTAGAGTCAAATGTACTTTTAATTCCAGACACTTCCAATTTCATAAGAGAAAACAGTATCTTCTTCCTAAATATATTTGTATCTGAAGGACAGTAGATGTTTCCCTATTTTAAGATATATGCTTCAAAGGTTCTGAGTAGAGTGGAGGGAGGCCCAGTACTGGCCACTAGGAAAAGAAGGATGGCCCGTGCATGAAGCTGAAGCTAGAGGCGGGGGAAAAGGGCGTCCACTAGTGGGAGGGGCAGCCTGGCATGAGTTCCTGAAGTCTGACTAGGGTGAGGAGAGGACTGTTCACCCAGGTGTGTTAGGGGCACCCTGACATGGTAAGTAAGAGCTTGAGAGGGATGGGGAAGGCAGGGTTTTGAAGTGCCAGTGGGGTAAGGAGGGTACCTATGCAGTGGAGGAGGCTACATTGGCAATAGGAGAGTGGTTATTTACGGGGAATGATCAAGAATAATGAGAGCCAGGTTTCTCACTGTCAGAGAAGGTACTCACAAATGCAAAGAAAGAAACTAGAATGGACAGTGTTGATTAGAACTGGAGTTACCAGGCCGGGCGCAGTAGCTCACGTCTGTAATCCCAGCACTTTGGGAGGCCGACGCAGGCGGATTACCAGGTCAAGAGATTGAGACCATCCTGGCCAACATGGTGAAACCCCATCTCTACTAAAAAAACAAAAAATTAGCCGAGTGTGGTGGCGGGCACCTGTAGTCCCAGCTACTCGGAACGCTGAGGCAGGAGAATCACTTGAACCCAAGAGGTGGAGGTTGCAGTGAACCAAGATTGTGCCACTGCACTCCAGCCTGATGACAGAGCGAGACTCCATCTCAAAAAAAAAAAAGAATTGGAGTTACCAGTGTTTTCTAGATAGACTGAAGACAGACAAAAAGATATAGAAAAGATATAGAAACATAGATATAAGTATATATGTCATATACATATATAGTTACATATACTCCTTAGCACTAGCCATTTAGCAGACCCAGGATCTATAATACTCTGACAGCAATGCACACACCTACCATACTTTGGCTTCTACATACCATTCTCCACTAAAAGGAACTACTAGGATTCCTTGGAGAAATGGTTGATTCCAGGGCAAAGACAGGGACAAAATGAGCCTGAAACATAGTATTGTGCCAAAAAGTAAGCAAGTGTTTAAAGGATAATGGAGATATGTCACAAACATGTAGAAGGTAGCTTGAAGGGGTTTCTACTGGTGAAATCCAGGAAAATTTAAGCATCAAAACAAATAATAAGAGTAATGGATTATAAGCCTATGAATTCAGTCTCATGAGGAATGGGCAAAACAATTATAAAAAGTCTTCCCGACATGCCTAGCAAACCATCACCTTTATCAAGTAATCAAAGTGAACACCAACAGGGAGGGGCCTGGTACAGTGGCTCACGCCTGTAATCCCAGCACTTCGGGAAGCTGAGGCAGAAGGTGTGCTTGAGCCCAGGAGTTTGAGACCAGCCTGGGCAACATGGCAAGACCCTGTCTCTACAAAAAAAATATTAAAATTATCCAGGTGTGGTGGCATGCACCTGGGGTCCCAGCTACTTGGGAGGCTGTGGCGGGAAGGTTGATTGAGCCTGGGAAGTCAAGGTTGCAGTGAGCTGAGATCATGCCACTGCACTCCAGCCTGGCCGACAGAGTAAATCCCTGTCTCAACAACAACAGTAAACCAAAGTGAACACCAACAGTAAAAGGACAAGTCAAAACTGTGAGCCACCTGTCAAGACACAGTGAAAAGAGCACCATTGCTGCAGTACTTCTGCCAGAGGTGAATAACCTGAATCTATGCATGAGAAGCCATCAGACCCAAAGTGAAGGACAATCTACAAAGTAACTGGCTTTCACTTTCAACATTTTTAAGGCCACCAACATCAAAGATTGAGAAATTTTTCCATTTAAGGAAACTACAGAGACTGACAACAAAATAAAATGTATACATCTGAACTGGATCCTTTTGCTATAAAGGACGTTGTTCGGGCAATCGGTAAAAATTGAAGACAGGACGGCCGGGCGCGGTGGCTCAAGCCTGTAATCCCAGCACTTTGGGAGGCCGAGACGGGCAGATCACGAGGTCAGGAGATCGAGACCATCCTGGCGAACATGGTGAAACCCCGTCTCCACCAAAAAAAAAAAAATACAAAAAACTAGCCGGGCGAGGTGGCGGGCGCCTGTAATTCCAGCTACTCGGGAGGCTGAGGCAGGAGAATGGAGTAAACCCGGGAGGCGGAGCTTGCAGTGAACTGAGATCCGGCCACTGCACTCCAGCCTGGGCGACAGAGCGAGACTCCGTCTCAAAAAAAAAAAAAAAAAATTGAAGACAGGATAAGGATTAGACGGCAATAATGCATCACGGTTAACTTTATGATAGTGAGAGCTGACAATGTGCTAGCAGCCCTCACTCTCAGCGCCTCCTCGGTCTCCGGCCTCGGCATCCACGCTGGCGGCGCTTGAGGAGCCAGCCCTCCAGTCTGCTATGGCACTGTGGGAGCCCCTCTCTGGGCTGGCTGAGGCCGGCGCCTCCTCCCTCTTCTCGCCGGGAGGTGTGGAGGAAGAGGCGCCGGTGGGAACAGGGGCTGCGCTGGCCGGCCCGTGTGAGTTCCGGTGGGCGCGGGCCACTGCACAGGCTGGACGGCCTGCACACGGAGCAGCCGGCTGGCATCGCCGGCCCAGGGCAGTGAGGGGCTTACACCTGAGCCAGCAGCTGCGGAGGTTGTGCCGGGTCCCCCAGCAGTGCTGGCCCGCCGACACTGCACTCAAATTCTCGCCGGGTTTAGTTGCCTCCCAGCGGGGCAGGGCTCTGGGCCTGCAGCCTGCCACGTCTGAGCTCCTCCCCCTGCGGTGGGCTCCCGCGCAGCCTGAGGCCCCCCCAACTCCCCTAGGGGCGCCGCCCCCTGCTCCGTGGCACCGGATCCCATCGAAAGCCCAAGGGCTGAGGAGTGCAGGCGCCACTGGGGACTGGCGGGCAGCTCCGCTTGCAGCCCTGGTGCAAGATCCACTGGGTGAAGCCAGCTGGGATCCTGAACTGGATGGGGACTTGGAAAACTTGTATATCTAGCCAGAGGATNCCAGCAGTGCTGGCCCGCCGACACTGCACTCAAATTCTCGCCGGGTTTAGTTGCCTCCCAGCGGGGCAGGGCTCTGGGCCTGCAGCCTGCCACGTCTGAGCTCCTCCCCTGCGGTGGGCTCCCGCGCAGCCTGAGGCCCCCCCAACTCCCCTAGGGGCGCCGCCCCTGCTCCGTGGCACCGGATCCCATCGAAAGCCCAAGGGCTGAGGAGTGCAGGCGCCACTGGGGACTGGCGGGCAGCTCCGCTTGCAGCCCTGGTGCAAGATCCACTGGGTGAAGCCAGCTGGGATCCTGAACTGGATGGGGACTTGGAAAACTTGTATATCTAGCCAGAGGATCCTACGTGCACCAATCAGCACTCTGTATCTAGCTAACCTAGTAAAGACTTGGAGGACTAGCACTCTGTGACTCTGTCTAGCTCAAGGATTGTAAACACACCAATCAGCACTCTGTGTCTAGCTCAAGGTTTGTACATACACCAATTGGTACTCTGTATCTAGCTAACTCTGTAGCTAACTAGCACTCTGTGACACTGTGTCTAGCTCAAGGATTGTAAACGCACCAATCAGCACTTTGTCAAAATGGACCAATCAGCTCTCTGTAAAATAGACTAATCAGCTCTGTATAAAAGGGACCAATCAGTAGGATATAGGTGGGGCCAGATAAGGGAATAAAAGCAGGCTGCCAGAGTCAGCTGTGGCAACCGGATCAGGTCCCCTTCCACACTGTGGAAGCTTTGTTCTTTCGCTCTTTGCAATAAATCTTTCTGCTGCTCACTCTTTGGGTACAGGGGGCCTTTATGAGCTATAACACTGACCACGAAGGTCTGTAGCTTCACTCCTGAAGCCAGCGAGACCACGAACCCACGGGGAAGAAGGAACAACTCCAGATGCGCTGACTTTAAGAGCTGTAACACTCACCACGAAGGTCTGCAGCTTCACTCCTGACAGCGAGACCACGAACCCACCAGAAGGAAGAAGCTCCAGACACATCTGAACATCTGAAGGAATAAACTCCGGACACACCATCTTTAAGAACTGTAACACTCAACGCGAGGGTCCGCGGCCTCGTTCTTGAAGTCAGTGAGATCAAGAACCCACCAATTCCAGACACAATAGTTTTATAAGAGAATGTCTTTCTAGGAAATACATAGCAAAGTATTTGGGGGTGATGGGGCATCATGTCAGCAACCTATTCTCAAAAAGTCCAGAGAATCCACTCAGTTCTGGGGCAAGAAAAAAAAAAGAAGTCCAGAGGAAAAAGGTTATTTATACCATACTTCAACCTTTCTGTATGTTTTAAATTGCTTCAAAATTAAAATGTTTTCAATGTAACCAGCAAAATAATTTTAAAATACATATACTTATTCCCAGATAAAGAAGCTTTTATCTCTGACGTTAATAAGGTAAACTCTTCTAAATACCTTGTTATACAATACCCGCGTTGTTAGTCCCTCGGCGCCATTCATTTTTTTTATGGGGGAAAAAGATTTCCTTTATTTTATGAGAGCTCCATAAAATTCAGCAAAAATACTTGGTGGAAGGGGAGAGAACCTAATTAAATTACTGCCCCACTTCTCTGGTAATTTAATTCTAGAAAATAATTTTAGAATCTTCTACTATAAAGAGATTATTTAGGCCGGGCACGGTGGCTCAAGCCTGTAATCCTAGCACTTTGGGAGGCCGAGACGGGCGGATCACGAGGTCAGGAGATCGAGACCATCCTGGCGAACACGGTGAAACCCCGTCTCTACTAAAAAATACAAAATCTAGCCGGGCGAGGTGGCAGGCACCTGTAGTCCCAGCTACTCGGGAGGCTGAGGCAGGAGAATGGTGTAAACCCGGGAGGCGGAGCTTGGAGTGAGCTGAGATCCGGCCACTGCACTCCCGCCCGGGCCACAGAGCGAGACTCCGTCTCAAAAAAAAAAAAATTATTTAAAATAAGAAAGGCTGTACAACATTACATAAAATAATATGTATAATCTTTAGATAAAATACAGCACTTGGAAATATTTTACAATCATCACCATCATTCTTTTTGCCTTAATAACCTCCTTTGCATCCCATGCTTCAGCCAACATGAATAATTTTGTTGCCCACATGTTCCACATTCTCTTCCCTCTCTCCCTTTGTTCATACTGTTGTTTCATCAGGACCAACCTTAATCATCCTTGTATTTCCAAATATTACCTATCCTTCAGTTCCAAACTAAAACACCACTTCCCTTCCCAAAGATTTTCCCTGATCGCTCTAGTTGGAGGTAAATCTTTCTCTCAATTTATACTATAGTTACATCTAAACTAGTAACAACAGAAACTAGGTCTTCTTTCTCTTTCCTTTTTTTTTTTTTTTTTTTTGAGGCAGGATCTCACTCTGTCACCCAGGCTGGAGTACAGTGGTGCAATCACCACTCACTGTAACCTCAAGCTCCTGGGCTCAAGTGATGCTCCTGCCTCAGCCTCCTTCCTGAGTAGCTAGAACTACAGGCACTAATACTATAGGACTATACTGAGTAGTAATAGGACTACAGGCATGTGCCACCATACCTGGTTTTTATTTTTTGTAGACACAGGGTCTTGCTATGTTGCCCAGGCTGGTCTGAAACTTCTGGCTTCAAGTGATCCTCCTGCCTTGGCCTCCCAAAGTACTGGGATTACAGGCATGAGCCACTGCACCTAGCCTCATTTCCTTACATCTCAACACCATACCTACCTAACACAGAGACTCTGAATGAACACTGCAGCTGCTGATTAAATATTCATCTAATAGACAGAAACAAATGGAGAGGTTGCGCATTAAAGAAAATGTTTTGCTAATTTAAAAATAAGACATAAAATGGACCACCTGAGGTCGGGAGTCTTGAGACCAGCCTGGCCAACATGGTAAAACCTCGTCTCTACTAAAAATACAAAAATTAGGTGGGTGTGGTGATGCAGGTCTGTAATCCCAGCTACTTGGGAGGCTGAGGCAGGAGAATTGCTTGAACCCATGAGGCAGAGGTTGCCGTGAGCCAAAATGCGCCACTGCACTCCAGCCTGGGTGACACAGTGAGACTCCATCTCAAAAAAGAGATAAAACATTTTACTTTATCATTGAAAGTATCTGAATGCCCTCATTACTGAGATTCACATTCAACAACTCCTCAATTATGTCTGGAAACTTTCAAATGTGTATGTCTGTGGCAGGGAGTAGTAAGGTGGGGGTGGGAAATACAGGCATTGTTAAATGATTGCTAACCACGGTTTAAAATACTGAAGTTTATGAAGTGGCAGCGTGTGTGTGGGAGCTCAGAGGAAACAAACGGAAAGAATGAGCGGAACTGAAAGTTCAGGAGATACAGTGTTAGGGAAGTTCAGGTCACTTTCCTGCTATGCAGTCTTTCAAGGTATTCACTGCACTTTCAATGAACGGAATAAACTCCCTTTTGTGAAGAGGTATTTTTTTCCCCCTCCTATTCATGGTGGTTATTAAACAAACGAGATGCTAGGCAAAACAAACCTTTCTTTGTAAGTTACTGATATCTAACCGTAAGTAGGTAGGAATATCCCAGAAGAGAACTGCTTTTGGAGTGATTCTGAGCCCATCAAGATCGACAGCAGTTCAGCTAAGGTAAGGCGGCCTGCACCTCATTAGTTCACATGCTGAACACATAAGCTAAAGCAAATTCCAACTTCTAAAGTTTCTGCTATAACACCTTAGGAATAAATAGTACCTAACTCCCTCTGTAGCTCATTTTAAAGGAAAAGACTATTTTCCCATGTCATACTCAACACCATTTTCATTCATACCTTTTCTTAGGTACCTTTTTTTTTTCCATTTGATACCAACTGTTTATTAGAAATGAAAACTTTTTTGTGGGCCCAAAAGAATCGTTTTGCTGGGCATGGTGGCTCATGCCTGTAATCCTAACACTTTAAGAGGCCAAGCAAGTGGATTGCTTGAACCCAGGAGTTCAACACCAGCCTGGGCAAGATAGCAAGACCCCACTCTAAAAAATAAAAAATAAAAATAAATTTAAATTTAAAAAAGAGTAGTTTCTCCATAAAAAATAAAGGTGGAATGATATGTAACAGGTTAGGTATAACCAAAACTTACCACATAAAGACAATAAGAAAATTTTAACAACAAGATTCATTTTTCAATGGCCTATTAATCACAGAACAATTAAAAGCTACATAAAACCAATCTTACTTAAGTATTAGAAATATATTTCAATTCACTCATGGATCCAACTCACTTTTAGACAGTAAAATTTTTACTGACTTAAGAAAAAACACTGCCAGTTGGGCACAGTGGCTCAAGCCTATAATCCCAGCACTTTGGGAGACCCAAGGCGAGTGGCTCACTGAAGTCAGGAGTTTATAGAGACCAGCATGGTGGAACCGTGTCTCTACTAAAAATACAAAAATTAGCAGGGTGTGATGGTGCACATCTGCAGTCCCAGCTAGTCAGGAGGCTACGGCAGGAGAATTGCTTGAAGCCAAGAGGCAGAGGTTGTAGTGAGCCAAGATCACGCCACTGCATTCCACCCTGGGCGACAGAGCGAGATTCCGTCTCAAAAAAAAAAAAAGAAAGAAAGAAAAAACCCTGCTTTTTTTTTTTTTGAGACAGAGTCTCGCTCTTGTCACCTAAGTTAGACTACAGTGACGAGATCTTGGCTCACTGTAACCTTTGCCTCCTGGGTTCAAGCAATTCTCCTGCCTCTCAGCCTCTCGAGTAGCTGGGATTACAGGTGCCCACCAACACGCCCAAATAATTTTTGTATTTTCAGTAGAGATGGGGTTTCACCATGTTGGCCAGGTCAGTCTTGAACTCCTGACCTCCTGTGATCCTCCCACCTTGGGCTCCCAAAGTGCTGGGATTATAGATGTGAGCCATGGTGTCCAGCCAAAAACACTGCCTATTAAACTCATGTGTTTAAACATTATGCTTAAAGAGTATTGACAGAATTCTCGCTGCCATGTTTTCATGTAAAAGAAATGGAAATCAGGTGGGGTGTGGTGGTTCATGCCTGTAATCCCAGCACTTTGGGAGGCCGAGATGGGAGGATCACTTGAGGTCAGGAGTTTGAGACTAGCCTGGCTAACATGGTGAAAACCCGTCTCTACTAAAAAAAATACAAAAATTAGTCAGGCGTGGTTGCAGACACCTGTAATCCCAGCTACTCGGAAGGCTAAGGCATGAAAGCTTGAACCCGGGAGGTTGAGGTTGCAGTGAGCCGAGATTGCATCATTGTACTCCAGTCTGGGTGACAGAACAAGATGCCTTCTCAAAATAAATAAATAAAAACATAAAAACATAAATAAATAAAAAAGGAGGGAGAAATAGTAGGTAGAAATATAGAAAAACAAAAGTGTCCATGAGTTGATAATTATGGAGGCTAGGTGACATATATAACAGTTACACCATTTCTCCAAATAAAATGTTAAAAAAATTATTCTCATTACGTTCTTTAAAATACTGGATACATTCAGAAAGGAGAGAAGATAACTCTGGCCAATTATCTTGAGAGAGCCAGAAGCTACTGGAATTCTAAGGGATCAGAGAAGTACTTTTCTCTAATTACCCTAGACCAGAAGTGCATTAGCCAAAAGTTCAATAGGCATTTGAACTTTTTTTTTTCCCCCCAGACAGGATCTCTCACTCTCACCCAAGCCTGAGTGCAGTGGCATGATCATACCTCACTGTAACCTAAAACCCCTGGGCTCAAGCGATTCTCCCACCTCAACCTCCCAAAGTGCTGGGATTATAAGTGTGAGCCATTGTACCTGATCAATTTGGACTTTCATAAACTTCAAAGGGAGTAGTAAGTCCTACAATCTTTAGAATGGTCCCATAGCCCACACTTCCCAAGGCTCTCAAACACTCATCAAATAGTAAATGTATATTAAATTAAGAAAGGAGAAGATTTAGTAATTCCAGAATGGAGGCCTTAGGAAGGGTAAATATTGTTATACCCTGCCATCAATGTTTTCCTTACATTCATCCTAAATAATTTAGTTTTAACATTCTACCTGTTGAAACGGAAACTATCCTTGGAAAATAGTAAGTTTGCTTTTGCTCATTATCACAGAAGAAGTTAGGAAATATTTAAAACTATATAAAGCCATGAGGTAGTAATATCCTACAACTTAATTCAGATAACTCAACTCCTTCCTTATTTTAGTTCTGTGCATGTTTTCAAACTTCTTTTACCCAAACAAATTCATGCATGACTGAAGGGAGGCCCAACCTACAACTATTCCTCTTTAAGCTCCTGGAAGGTAACAAAAATAGAAACTGTAGAGGTGGTCTATTTACAGACTACAGAAAACACTCAGAATATAAATGTATCAATTGTTCTCTATCAAAATTTAACATATCAATTGTGCTCTATAATATTATTTGACATCCTCCACCTTTTTTTTTCTGGAGTGACTTAATTTTTTTTTTTTTTTTTTTTTTGAGATGGAGTCTCGCTCTGTCGCCAGGCTGGAGTGTGGTGGTATGATCTTGGCTCTCTGCAACCTCTACCTCCTGGGTTCAAGCCATTCTTCTGCCTCAGCCTCCTGAGTAGCTGGGACTACAGGCACGCGCCACTAGGCCCAGCTAATTTTTGTATTTTTAGTAGACATGGGGTTCCACCATGTTGGCCAGGATGGTCTCGATCTCTTGACCTTGTAATCTGCCCGCCTCGGCCTCCCAAAGTGCTGGGATTACAGGTGTGAGCCACCGTGCCCAGCAGTGACTTACTTCTATAATACTATGTCATGTGACATAACTGGCATTATTCAGCACTGTTGTATTACCACCTCGTTTCTCAAATTAGAATTTAAGGCAAATAATAAAGTATTAGGATCAAACTATAAAAATTCAGATGAAGACATAATCATATGCCTATTTCTTGATTTTCATGAGTTGTGGCTCTAAAAGAGAGGTTTGTCAAACATAAAATAGTTGTCACATGATAATCACACCTGCATTGCTAACTCCACATCTGAACAGGAAAGAAACAAAATTAACTTCTTATCCAAGAGCAATAGGTAACTTAAATGCCACTTTCATTTAACTTTAAAAGTATTTGGAGGATGAAATTTAAATGTAAATTTCTCCAACTTCTGATGAATTATAATAATTTAAGCTAAATAATAAAGCCATGCAAATGAAGGGTCCACTATCCAATGTCAACATTCTGCTGTGGCTCAAACCTTCCGGTCTGAGAATACACTGTTCTTCCCCAGCTGATACAGAAGACCAAGCTAAAGAAGGTCAATAACAACGTAAAAATAAGACTGCATGTTAAAATGATCTCTCTAGAACCACAATTTGCCTGTGGTTGCATGCACTGCAGTTTGTGGTGAGCTTATTTGCATGCAGACAGCACTTTGGTATAGAACCGGAGAACCTCCTGTGTGTGAAGGATCCTAGAGATCATGCAATCCAAGCTTCTCATTTTCAGAAGACAAAGAGTAGGGGTTAGAGCATTCATCCAAGATCACACAACTAGCTGGCAGTTAAGCTTCTTTCCATTCATATATAAAGAAAAAAATTATTTTAAAAGGAAAAGGTTCCTCTTATAAAAGTAATTAAAATTCCAGCTGAAAGATATTCAACTATCTAAATTAATGTCCTATTTAAACTTCACATTCTAATCTTGGTGACATTTAAGGGAAAACAAAAAACAAAAAACTTTCATTCATTCATGCAAGAAGTATTTACTGAATGCCTACCATGCGCCAGGCCCCTGGTAAGGTTCTAGGAATAAAAACAGTACCGTGACACCTTCTTAGGAATCAGATTAGGAAGACAGGTATTATATAACCATACAAATGCAAAATTATAAATTATAGTCAGTACTGTAATGGAGTTCCAACAGATTACAATGGGAGAACCTAATTTAAAATTGTTTGTTGGAGGAGGACAATTATTAGAATAAACCTCACTGAGGAAGTGACCTTTATAGTGAGACAGGAAGGCTAGCCAAATAAAGAGTGGAGATAAAAATGTTTCAGGTGACATATATACTTCGATCCAGCAGTTCCATTCCTAAGAATATATCCAACAGAAATGTGTACATATATGTACCAAAAAACATGTACAAGGATGTTCATACTTGTGTCATTTATAATAGCAAAATTGGAAATAAAGCAAATGTCAATAGCTAAATATTTTAATATTCATAAAATGGACTACACTGCAACAAAAATGAGTAAACTACTGCCACTTGCTACAATATGGATGATTTCCCATGTTTCAACATGGATGATTTCATTGAGTGAAAGAAGCTAGATACCAAAGAATACACAGAGAATGATTCCATTTATGTTAAGTTGAAAAACACTTAAAACTATTCTATGATATAAGAGGTCTGAATAGTGATTATCTTTGCAGATCATAATAAAGATAATTGGGAAGGAGCATGAGGTGATTATTCTCTGGAGAGCTCTCTGGTATGCCAGTAATAATTTTCTATTTCTCAACCCAGTTGTGGTAATAAGGGTATGTTTATCCTACAATAATATATCAAGCTGTATGTTTAAGATTTATATACTTTTCTACATGTATTATAATTTAAAAAGCTTATTATTTAAAAAAAAATACATTTGAGCAGAAAGAACAGCATATGTAATGACCCTGAAGCCAGAAAGAATTTGGTACATTCAGAAGTCAAAGAAGGCCAATGAGGTTGGAATATAGAAACCAAGAGGTAAAGTGGTAACAGGTTGAAGAGGGAAGCTGAAACCCGATTTTATTATAGGTCATCTTAGAGTTTAGATTTTAACTTTAGTGGCCAATCACTGAAGAGTGTTAGGCAGGGGAATAATAAGATCTAAATTGTGTTTTTTAAAAGACTGCAGGGGGTAGGTAGGGTAAGTAGAAGCAGAGGGACCAGTCAAGGAAGCAATTGTAATGATCCATGAAAGAGACAACAGAGTCTTGATTGAAACAGAGCCAGCTAAATGGAGGGAGTTGCATGGAATCTCAAGGAAATTAAGAGGAGGAATTGACTAGACTTGGTAATAGAACCTGTGAAATGTGAGGGGAAGAGGTAGAACAGAGAGAATGTGTGAAATGTGAGGGGAAGAGGTGTTGAGGATGATTCTTAAGTTGTTTGAAACAACTTGGTAGATGGAGTGCAATCCATTGAGATAAGGGAGACTGAAGAACATCAGGTTTGAGGGTATGCAGTGGTTGATAAGACCATCAATACGGTACCTATTCCAACTTTTCCTCATTTGGTAGCCACCAGTTTGTGATACTATGGAAATCACAGAAATTTCTACCTTCTTCTGCCAATGATCTACCTGATCCAAACAGCACATGATATCTCAATAGTCATTTTTGGTTCAGGAATACACAAACATTCAATCCAGTGCAAGGGGAAGTGCATTTTCATTTTGTAGGTTCTAACTCATTATCTGAGTTTCAAAAAGCTGGATCTCAATTGTGTCATCCAGTATAATTATTCAACCCAGCTCTGTATCAATCCCACGTCACTTTGCCACAACTAAAAATCTGAAAACTATACTTTCTACTCTGTTCTCTAAGAGAATTGATAAAACTAGGAAACAAGATAGGCCAAAGATATATTCCCAATGCTAACCAAGGACAGACAACTAATGAGCACTAAGGTACAACCAGCTAGAAATTTACTTAATTATAAGATTCCAGAATTTAAAATAAAACAAAAGAGGCTGGGCATGGTGGCTCACGCCTGTAACCCCAGCACTTTGGGGAGCTGAGGCAGGTGGATCACTTGAGGTCAGGAGTTCAAGACCAGCCTGGCCAATATGGTGAAACCTTGTCTCTACTAAAGAGATACAAAAATCAGCTGGCCATGGTGGTGCACACTCGTAATCTCAGCTACTCAGGAGGCTGAGGCAGGAGAATCACTTGAACCCAGGAGGTTGAGGTTACAGTGAGCCAAGATCATGCCACTGCACTCCAGCCTGGGCAACAAAGTGAGACTCTGTCTCAAAAAAAAAAAAAAAAAAATTAAAAAAAGAAGATTCATTCTACTTATAGTTCACACATGGTCCATAGGATATTAAATGACTTTATCTATATTTCAGCAACAGATTCAACAGACTACAGCAATCCTACGGTCCACCAGTGAACAGAATGAAACATAACTCAAAAAATATTTATTGCTAAGAGCTAGTTATATAAGTAAACACACTTTCATATATATAAAGTTAAATAAGACTATAATGAAATAGAAACACAAAATTTTAATAAGTACATTTACCATATATAAATATTTAATGTTTTGAGACAATAAAGTTTTTTAAAATTTTTTTTATTTTCACTGACTCAGTTGGCCCAGAATTATCCAGGAATTTCAAGGGTCTAAAATGTTTTCATTCTGAACTGAGGAAGTAATGAGTAGCCAACCCAGAAGAATTTATACATCTCTCCAAATACCAAATTTATTTTCTCCAAGTGCCAAATTATTCAGTAATTTGGTTCAGCAGCTATGAAATGCAACTCAATGTGAATGCATGTGCTCACATATGTAACACCACAGATCAGCAATGGCTTATACTTATAAACTCTATTTAAGTTGGAAAAAGATAAAATACAAAATTCTTATTAACGACCATTAAAACACTCAAGCAAATTTTAATTGTCACCAGTAAAAATATGATACACAATTTTAAAACTATACTTCCTTTTGATACTCTAATTACAAGGCTAACCAATTGCACTAGCCTATTCCATTCTTCATTGTTTCTTTCACTTTGTATGCTGCTTTCAAAATTTCACTGAATCAGACTTTACAATCTCAAAAGTTTCGAAAGTGTTATATTGGATGCTAAGAAAGGTAATACTACAATATTAAACTACTAATCATTATAATTAGCTCATATTTTTTCAACCTTCGATCTTCATTTGTGGTTGGGTACAAAACTCTAGGTGGATGGTTTGGTTTGGTTTCTTCCTTCCACTACTTTAAAGATGTTCCCCATTTCCTCTGGCTTGGATTGCTTGTAAAGAAAAGTCTACTATCATTCTTATCTTCACTCTTCTTCTGTACATGTGTGTCTTTTCTTCCTTGGGCTAATTTTAAGATCTTCTCTGTATCACTGGTAAACAGTAATTTGATCATGTATTTGGGTATAGTGTTCTGCTTTGTGTTCATTTAGCTTCTTGGATATGTGGATTCATAGCTTTCATCAAATTTGCTAAATTGCCAGCTATTATTTCTTCAAGTATTTTTCTTCCCTACCACCTTCTTTCTGGGATCCACATATTCATGTACATTGGGTCACTGGAAGTCATCCTGCAGTTTACCGATGCTCTGTGTATTTATTTATTTCAGCCTTTTTTCTCTCCGTATTTTATTTTGGACAGTTTCTATTACTATGTCTTCAAGTTTGCCAATCATTTCTTCTGCAATGTCTAATACAGTAATCCCTATCACATCTAGAAGTCTAATTTGGGTCTTTCACTTTTTTTTTTTTTTTTTTTTTTTTTTTTTTAGAGACAGAGTCTTGCTCTGTTGCCCAGACTGGAATGCAACGGCATGCTCTTGGCTCACTGCAACCGCCACCTCCTGGGTTCAAGTAATTCTCCTGCCTCAGCCTCTCAAGTAGCTGGGATTACAGGCGCCTGCCCCCACGCCCAGCTAATTTTGTATTTTTAGTAGAGATAGGGTTTGACCACGTTGGCCAGGCTGGTCTTGAACTCCTGACCTCAGGTGATCCGCCCACCTTGGCCTCCCAAAGTGCTGGGATTAACAGTGTAAGTCACCACACCTGGCCTCTTTCACATTTTTCATATCTCTTCTTAACAGGCTCATATTTTCCTCTACTTGTTGAGTATATGGAGTATATTTATAATAGCTGTTTCAATGTCCTTATCTATTACAGCATCTGTTTCTACATTTGACTTTGCTCCTTATGAGGTGTATTTTCCTATATTCCTATAAATATTCTTAAACTTCATTCTGGGATACAGTTATTTGGAAATTAAGTTACTTGGAAACAGTGTCATTCCTTTGGGTCTTGCTTTTAAGCTTTGTTAGGGAGGGCTGGAGTGGAATTTAGTCTAGGACTACTTTGCCCCTTTACTGTAGCAGTATACCCTTTTCAGTACTCAACCCAATTCTCCATGCAGTATACCCTTTTCACTACTCAACCCAATTCTCCACTCTGGTTGCTAAACATGAACTATTTCTAGCCCTGTGTGAGCTCCAGAAATTTTTCTGCCTAATCCTTTTTGGTGATTCTTTCCCTGCCTCAAATGGTTTCCTTACACACTGGCACCGATCAGCACTCAGCTGGTCTCAAGCGGAGTCCTCTACAGATCTCTGGAGCTCTTTGTGCAACTGTCTCGTCTCTAGCACACAGCCCTGAGATTCTGGCTGCCTTGGTCTCCCCATATTCCCTACTCAGGAATCCTGTTAAGTTTTGTTTGAGTGACTCTTCTGCTGCTGTGGCCTGGAAGCTCTCCAGGAAGTAAGCTGGAGCATTCATAAAGCCCACCTCACTTGTTTCCCTTCTCTCGAGGGTCAGCATCTTACGCTGCCTTTTGTTCAAGGTCTGCAAATCATTCTATATATTTTGTTCATTTTGTTGTTGTTAATTAAGATAGGAGGGTAAATCTAGTTCTTGTTACTCCACTGTGGTCAGAAGCTCCTGTTACAGTCCTGAGTTACTTATATTTTATAGGACAAGTTAGAACATCTGATAGACATGAGATGATGCAATAAAAAGTCACAGAGTTTTCACTATTCAGTGAGAGTGGAAGTTCTGCCTTTCCTTTTTATTTTCTCATAGAAAAGTTAAGTGGTGAAGAAATGAAAGTACTTAAGAACTAACTACCGGTTTGGCCCTAGGTTAATCCTACTACCAACCCAGAATTAAAAAGTTCAGTTGATTTTCTTTTTAAAGAGTTGACATTTAAGTTACTTCCTATTAAATACGTACATTCCTCAGACTACAGGGGCACATAAGAAAAGAAATATGCACCTTCCAAAAGTATTTATAAAAGAAAATGAATTTTGCAACCCTAACATAAAGTGATATCCAACAAGTCTAAATTTCATGATTTCTCTGCTGAAAAGTCAACTATAAAAGTCACTTCTTCCCTCAACTTGCAAATTTTCTTAAAAGAGACAGGACACTGCAACTTATCTAAAGGGCAATCATGCTGACAGCATTTGGCAATTAAAAAAAAAAACAAACTATACACACTGTTTGGCATTACCACCTACTACATTTATCCAAAATTCTAGAACCTGACATTTAACTTGGCCCAGGAAAGAAACTTTGTTTTTAATGACTTTACTGTAAATTAAACCATACTTTCTCCTCTAATATATTAATATATTAATAGTTTGTAGGGAAAAACACAAGTGTACAGTTCCCTCATTAGAAAATGCTACCAATTACACCCTTAACCTTAACGCCTTCCCTTCTTTTCATGCTTCATTCCCCACCCCTGAAAATAACAGCCACACAATATACAGTAATACAATAGCTTCACAACAGCACAAACAACAATTACAGTAAAAAAATTAAATGGTAGGACTATGTCATTAGAGCAGTTATCTTTCCATTCCTCAGTTCCCAAATCTCTGAAACACGGATAAAAGCACAATCTGAACTGAATGAAAAAAATTGTGTCAAATGCCACATCTCCTAAACTCTGTGCTAAGATGCCCCCCAGCACTATAGCAAACCCCCAGGAAAGCTGCATATTTTAAACAGAAGGAAACACTGAGATTCTCAACACATGCTGGAAACCAGCCAAACTATCAACGTGAGGTGCTTCAGAGTTGTCATATTAGATTGCAGTGCATTCCTTGGATGATATATATTAGTGAAACTGGGTTTTTGCTGGCTGCTGTGATAAAAGCAAGTGTCACCTGCAAATCAATGTGGAACAGGAAATGAGGATGGCAGTGTTCAATCTGTTCCAAGGTTTGAAAAGCTATCCAGGCTGGGAGCAGTGGCTCACGCCCCTAATCCCAGCACTTTGGGAAGCCATGGTAGGCAGATCACCTGAGGTCAGGAGTTCAAGACCCGCCTGGCCAACATGGTGAAACCCCGTCTCTACTAAAAATACAAAAATTAGCCAGGTGTGGTAGCAGGTGCCTGTAATCCCAGCTACTCAAGAGGCTGAGGCAGGAGAATTGCTTGAACCCAGAGGCAGAGGGTGCAGTGAGCCGAGACCGTGCCATTGCACTCCAGCCTGGGTGACAAGAGTAAAACTCCATCTTAAAAAAAAAAAAAAAAAAGGAAAAGCTATTCAGCTCTCAGTGCTCAACAAGCACATACATCTCATTAGTAAACTGTGGTTATTTATGAAGAAAATAAATTTTCTATTGTTTTCTGCATTTTTTTTTTTTGAACAGCTATAAAAGTTGTTCGGACACACATATTTATTGGACCTATTTAATAAACAGAACTATTAAGTATTGTCTGTGGCAGAGAGGTGTTGTGAAAAACTTAACGAGGCCAGGCACAGTGGCTCATGCCTGTAATCCCAGGACTTTGGAAGGCTGAGGCAGGCAGATCACCTGAGGTCAGGAGTTCAAGACCAGCCTGACCAACATGGAGAAACCCCGTCTCTACTAAAAATTCAAAATTAGCCGGGCGTGGTGCCACATGCCTGTAATCCCAGCTACTCCCGAGGCTGAAGCAGGAGAACTGCTTGAACCCGGGAAGCAGAGGTTGCGGTGAGCCGAGATCGCACCACTGCACTCCAGCCTGGGCAACAAGAGCGAAACTCTCTCTTGAAAAAAAAAAAAACAAAAAAACGTAATGAGATAATAAGGTCACCATAAAACAATGAAGTTTAAAAACCTCTGGCTTAATGTTGTGACTGGCAGAATAAGCTTCCAGTAAGTGATAGCCATTATCATTTCACTATGATTAGTCCTTTAACTATGCAGTTTTATAGAAAAGAGAGGATTATTTCGCATTCTGTAACAAAGATCTCAGAATATTGTCCTATAGTATTATGACTTATATTTAGTATTATATATAGTATTATGACTTACGTTGTAAGAAAAAATTAGGTAGACAAAGAATCTCATATGGACAACCTGTAGGAAAACCAGGTCCAATGATATGGCCTTGCTATTTATAAAATGCATGATTTGAGTCCTAATCTGACTCAAATTATGCTACTTGAAAAGTCTGAAAATAACTTTACCACTAGACAGATAAAAGCAATTCATCCTTACTCCTATGCTAGCATGTAATATGGAAAAGAGCAAAAGTTTTAATTTTAAGAGTTAGGAATCCATGGCGCCACCTCACATCCCCATCTTTTACATGACTTCTGTTTTTACAGTTATCCTCCATTTCCCACATGTTGACCTTTTCTTTACTCCATCTTCTATTTAGGACATAATTATGAAATGAATCATTCACTTTATTGAAGCCTGAGATGGGCTGAAAACACTGAGACTGTAAATGTAACACATGTATGTCAGACTGATGGCTTGTCCTTCTCCTGTGACAGTCTTTGTGTATGTGTGTGTAAACTGTAGAAAGACGAAGAATAATGAACTGTGCACAAAGCTGAGAGACATCTTTTATCTCTTAATAAATTGTTTCCAGGAAAAAAATATGTACTTGTTTATAACTTGTTAACCATCACACAAGCTGCTTAAACTGGTAGATGCAGCAAACTAGTCACATAGCTCACCTGCTACATTGACCCACTATTCCAAAGACATCAAATTGCAATTTAATCAAACATTTGCTGTACAAATACTTTTCAAAACTGAGTAATGCTAAAAATGGGTACACTACTAAAAAACATATTAACTGTTATCTAAGGGTAAGAACTTTTTAGAAGGTGTTTTAAATAAATAAATGCAACAGAAGAAATAATGAAATTATTTTCTATTTTAAACAGGTAATTTTGAAGGCCGGGCGTGGTGGCTCACACCTATATTCTCAGCACTTTGGGAAGCTGAGGTGGGTGGATCATGAGGTCAGGAGTTCAAGACCAGCCTGGCCAACATGGTGAAACCCCGTCTCTACTAAAAATACAGAAAAATTAGCCAGGTGTGGTGGCGGACGACTGTGGTCCCAGCTACTTGGGAGGCTGAGGCAGGAGAACTGCTTGAACCCAGGAGGCGGAGGCTGCAGTGAGCCGAGATCACGCTACTGCACTCCAGTTTGGGTGACAGAGCAAGACTCCATCTTGGGGGAAAAAAAAGTAATTTTGAAACAAATTAATAGTACTTATAGAAATAATAAATAACATTTATCACAGACATTTCAAATTGGCATTTCAGAAGAACCTTAATAATGTGGGTAATAGTTATTTCCAATAGAATTTGTCAATAACAAATCTAAATAATGTGTAATATATGTCTTTTATATCAGCAGTTCAGTCAGATAACAATTCGTAAAAATATAGGAAATAGGCCAGGCGCGATGGCTCATGCCTGTGATCCCAGCACTTTGGGAGGCCAAGGTGGGCGGATCACCTGAGGTCGGGAGTTCGAGACCAGTCTGACCAACATGGAGAACTCCTGTCTCAACTAAAAATACAAAATTAGCTGGGTATAGTGGTGCATGCCTGTAATCCCAGCTAAGTACTTGGGAGGTTGAGGCAGGAGAATGACTTGAACCCTGGAGGCGGAGGTCGCGATGAGCCAAGATCGCGCCATTGCACTCTAGCCTGGGCAATAAGAATGAAACTCCATCTCAAAGAAAAAAAAATACTCTGTCTCAAAGAAAAAATAAATGTTATATATATATATGTGTGTATGTATGTATGTATATGAAATAAGTTTTATAGGGCTGGGCTTGGTGGCTCACGCCTATAATCCCAGCAATTTGGGAGGCCAAGGCAGGTGGATCACTTGAGTTCAGGAGTTCAGATCAGCCTGGCCAACACAGTAAAGCCTCATCTCTACTAAAAATACAAAACTTAGCTGGGCATGGTGGTGTGCACCTGTAGTCCCAGCTACTCAGGAAGCTGACACAAGAGAATCACTTGAACCCAGGAGGCGGAGGTTGCAGCGCACTGAGATCATACCACTGCACTCCAGCCTCAGCGACAGAGCAAGACTCTGCTCAAACAACAACAACAACAACAAAAATATACAGAAAAAGACCTCATATTTTCAAACATAATAACTGCATGTTTATCAACTTTGTAATCTAGGTTAGTCTTTCCCTTACTGTCATTCATTTAATAATCACATTTTCTTCAAGTATGAGTAAAACACTACACTAAGCACTAAGACTGCAAATATTACTAAGACACACGGGGCCTTTTCCTCAAGGAGCACGGCATCCAGACACAGAACCTGAGCACAATTCCCCATGATATGAAGGCACTATATTCAAAGTGCTACAAGAGTATTGGCACTTAGTTCAGCCTGAGAGTTTTAAGAAAACTACTTAGTAGCCCCATAAAAGACAACAGCATTAAAATTCTGGAAACATGGCTATTTTGGATAAAATCTGCAAGCCAAAAAAAAAAAAAAGCAATCCCCTAATCTATCACAGAAAGGCCTATATACGCTTTGCTCAGAAATGAGCATCACAATCTAATTATATCAGAACATCCAGGGGGCTGGAGCCCAGATACCAGTATTTGTAAAAGCTGCCCAGGGGACTATAACACTGATAATGTCATAACATCATGACTGATTTAAGCTTAGAATCCTATCAACATAAAGACAGTCTTGAGGCTGCATTAGTGAACACTCGGGTCCCTAAGGGGAGCCATGGTCTGAGACTATTTTCATTGTATTTTTACTTGCAACCTTTTGGTATGTGCTAATAACATGAAAGATAAAGTTTCATGTTTGGTATCTCATGACACTTCAGCATAAGCCAAGAAAATTAAGTGATTGCTAATCCTCAACACTGTACGCTGATTAAAATGTCCGTTTAAAATTTACTCTTTCAAGTAAAGCCAGGGCAAGTAGAGACTTGAAATTAGGAACTTTGGGTACATAAAGACCAAGTCCTGCTAAGGTCACTTCCACCACCCATTTCCAAGAAAAACACCTACATATGAGCATTTAGACAGCAACAAAACCAGCACACAAGAAGTATGCGTCTTGGTTGGGAGCAGTGGCTCACACCTGTAATCCCAACACTTTGGGAGCCTGAGGCAGGTGGAGACCACGAACCCAGGAGTTTGAGATCAGCAGGGAAACATGGCAAAACCCCACATCTACAAAAAATTACAAACAAAAAAATTATCTGGGCATAGTGGTGTGCGCCTATAGTCCCAGCTATTCAGGAGGCTGAGGCAGGAGGATCAACTGAGCCCGGGAGTTCCAGGGAGTTCAATTACAGTGAGCCGTGATCATGCCACTGCACTCCAGCCTGGGTGACAGAACAAGATCCTGTCTCAAAAAATAAAAACGAAAACAAAGTATGCACCTTGTGATACAGAGTAAGTTCTAGAGAAATGAAGGGAAGGCAGAGATAAAGATGAGCTGGAGTGGTTGGGGCAGAGTCTTACGAAGGAAGAAGACCCGAGGAGGACCTCAGTGGGACTGACAGGCTCAGATTAGAGAAGCAGCACTCTAACAATCTTGGAGGAAGAAGGTGTAAAAAGCAACAGTATGATCAAGCTGAAAAAAGCATGGTGCTTGGGAAGGCACTGAGGAAACACCAGATCTCCTTAAAGGAGATCAACACTGGACAAATAACAGGTTGAGAAGAATAAACTTAATCTTGGTGAAAAACAGGGTTACACTTTGCTTTACTATAAAAAATGATTTTAGGGCCAGGCGCAGTGGCTCATGCCTGTAATCCCAGCACTTTGGGAGGCTGAGGCAGGCGAATCACCTGAGGTCAGGAGTTCAAGACCAGCCTGGCCAACATGGTGAAACCCCGTCTCTACTAAAAATACAAAAATTAGCTAGGCGTGGTGGCGCATGCCTGTAATTCCAGCTACTTGGGAGGCTGAGGCAGGAGAACCACTTGAACCTGGGAAGTGGAGGTTGCAGTGAGCCGAGATCACGCCACTGCGCTCCAGCCTGGGCAACAGAGTGAGACCCTGTCTCAAAAAACAAACAAACAAAACATGATTTTAGAAGCTTCTACAGGTAGATGAATATGCAGCATGCACTGAAATTCAGGGAGCTGGGATTGTTGAAGATGAAGAGAACACATTGATATTTTCCAAGCACAGCTTCTGAATACAATAGGCATTTTTAAAGTGTGAAGATTTTAAAAGTGAACACTGTACAGCACAATACAAACCTTGGTATCACTCCAAAATGAAGGCCAAATTAATTTTAAAAGTCAAATGACTGAAGAAAATATTACTGTAAAGTTTATAGTAGGAAAGATAATGACATTCCAAGAGATTAGACATCCGTTTATGTTAGCTTTATAGAAAGAGGAAATATTCCAACATTTTTTTTTCTGAATTACTCACATAGTCTAAACCTAATGAAAACAGAATAGTTTAGACAATATTTTAATATTCTTTCTCCTTAGAATGCACATTAATGCCAAAATAAATGTTTTAGGGCCTTTTGGCAAAAACAAATCATTATTTGGCATAAAAGATGGCTGCTGGAGGTTTTGGAAATATGATTATTCTTAGGTTTTCTAACCTTGGAGTAAAGTACAGCAATAATTCTAAAAACTATAAGTAATACACAGTTTGCAGCTGAAAATTTGACTTGCTGTTATGAGTAATCATAAAGACACATTTAGAATTTATACAAGATTAGTAAGTCAGGTAATGTCACTAAAAAACACAAGCAGCTGAAAAATGCTTCCCACAGGAAAGCAAACATTCGCCCCCCCAATATTTTTATTAAGAATTCATCAGTATAAGAATTACACTTGTATAAAAATATATGCAATGGAAATTAATACTGTACCAAGGTACAGTTTGATTTAAATCCAAAAAACAACTTGAAGCAATTAAGCCCATACTGATTTAGTCAATATTATTTATACTTATTTCTTAGACCTAGAGCCCCTTCTCCTTCATTCAAAAACTTATGTACCAAATATTTATTTCTAATACACTGTTCTTTGCTTAAGACTTTTCATTATGTCACTATCTTTTTCCCCATCAGATGCAATTATACTATTTTAGTCAAGTTAACACTTTGACATTAATATTCTATAAGCAAAGAGTGTGGTCTTAAGCTCTTCATTTACTGAGGCTGGAGAAAGCTTAGTAGTTTAAGATATTTAAGGGCTTATATTTGTAAGTATGCCTTTCAAACACTATTTTTAATTTATAAGGATATAATCAGTAACTAAACTAATCCTAACACTAGGATTATCTGCCTAAATCATATATATATAATCATATACTTTCTTTTCTTTTTAATTTTTGAAACAGGGTCTCATTGTGATGCCCAAGCTGGAGGGCAGTGGCGAGATCAAGGCTCACTGCAGTCTCGACCTTCCAGACTCAATCAATCCGCCCAACTCAGCCTCCTGAGTAGCCGGGACTAAAGGTGCACACGATAAGACCAGACTAAATTTTGTATTTTTTGTACAGAAAGAGTTTCACCACGCTGCCCAGACTGGTCTCAAACTCCCTGCCTCAAGCGCTCTGTCCCCCTTGGCCTCCCAAAGTGCTGGGACTACAGGCATGAGCCCCCACACCTGGCATATCATACATTAAGAAAGAAACATAGTATTCAAATTAATTTTAATTCCACCCATCTGCCCCTAAAATAACTCAAACCTTACTAATCTATTTTTATTGTGGTACAATAGTCCTTTTCTTTAAATTAGACTATCAAAATACTTCTTAAAATAATATGAAATCAATCATGTATCTCACATGAAAATCTAGAGGCTGTTTACAATTCCCTTAATGAAAACATAACGGCCATAACATAAATACTCCAACAATATTGGATAACATTAGATAATACCTACTACTAGCAGTGACCTACCAGTAAATATGTCAAGCAAGACATTGTATGGGTTTATGTGATATATGATACAAACTGCAACAATATTTCTTTGGAAAAAAACATTTACTTTTAGAAGCAGCAGCAAAACCCAAGAAAGCAAACTCCTGCACCAAAACTGGCATCGCCCTGCACCCCCCTCAACAAAACCTGTTAACAAAAGTTTACAGGAAAATAAGTTTGATTAGAAGGAAATACAAGCATAATCTGCTAGAGGAAATACAGTGAAAGGGTTGTCGGGCTCTTTTCTAAAAATGGTTGCATCTGAATTATTTCAAATCAAAACAGAGACCATGATAAATTGGGATCTAACAGATGACTTACAGAGCACAGCAACAGCCCCAGACTCGAACATGAGACATTCTTCCTTATGCCTAGTTTCCACTATGAGGCTGAACGGTGGGGGATCCAATTTGTGATAGATCCGGAATCCTTTACTGAACGCCATTCTCCTTTCTTCGGAGGCAGCCCTGTGGAAACCAAGCAAAGCAAAGCAAATGAAGCTGATGTTTCCTTCTGCAGCAAGGACTGCAAAGCATCCAAAAGTCTCTCCCTGCCAGGTTTTGATGGGGGGTTGGGGTGGGAAAAAAACAGACAGCTCAGGGAGAAAATGGCTTATTCCAAAAGATAAGTCGTCACTTAATTTTACCAAAAAGCAAGAGGAAAAGCTACCAATTCTCATACCAAGGCAAGACAAGGTTTTAACACTGTAAAGTCCATCAACGGTTTGGTTGAGTTTCCCGTTTAATTTATGCTTACTGAAAGGAAAAATTCTGAGCGTATTTCGTTCGGAGTTGTTTATCAGCTTCCTGCTTCAAGATCTGTCACTACGTTGAAAGGGAACCGATTTGGAAACTTCAAGCAGTTCCTTCGAGGGGAAAGGAACGGAGGTGGAAGGGAAGGGTGACAAGGCTGGTTCAAAGCTCCTTAGGGGGCAGGAGGAGGAAAAGGATTATTCTACGCGACAGGCTCTCCCGGGGGTGGCGACGAAGGGCAAGGGAAACGGCACAGGTTACCACCGCCTCCCCTGCCCCGGGCTACCGCCGGCTCGGGGGACGGCAGGCGGGGCCGAAAAATACGAATGGCCACCCGGGAAGAGTCATGACTCGGGGCACCGACCCGACTGGGGCTCCTCGGGGTCCCGGGAAGTCGACTGCTCGGGAAAACGGCTCCTTCTCAGAGAGAATGAAGAGCCGAGAAGCCCAAACCCTCCATTTATGCACCAGAAGAGATGCCCGGGCGACCAGGCGGATTCGGTTCGTTCCCGCGGGTAGGCTGACAGCCGCTGTCACCAGCCCCCAGCCTGACGCGGCGCCCTGCACAACCCGTGGTCTCCTCACAACCCCGCCCGCTCTCCCGCACCCCGGCTGCTCGCGGTCGCCCCTCACCGCTCCCGCTGAGGCTGCGGAGGCAGAGGCTGGTCTTGGAGGCGTCCGCCCGCCCGGCTGCCGGTGGGTCCGGCCTCGGCCGCTCCCCGCCCCCCGCCGGCTTGCTCACCCCTTCCTCCGGCTCCTCCTCCTCCTTCTCCCGCAGCCGCCGCCACAGCCTCTAGAAGCGTCACTTCCGCTCCAGCAGGCCCATCTCTTCCGCATTGCGCCGCGGCAGCGGACGGAAGATCCGCCCCTCGCGAGGGAAGGGGCGGGGCGTCAGGAGGGAGACCACGCCCACTCTGCGCCAACAGGCCAGGCCGGGCACCAGCGGGCGGCCGGAGCCTCAGTCTCCACAGACCTTCGCCTCCTGCAGCCGCCCCCAAGCCGAGCTGCGATCCCACCGCCGGGGGTGCAAGGATAGGGAAGATCCGGCCTCCTTGGTCCCTTTGCGTGGGCTCTTCAGAGCGTGAGCGCCGGGGAGGGACTCAGGAGAAAAGCTTGGGGGGCTGCGTATTGCTGCTCCCCAAGCTGGGCGTCAGGACCACCCCTGCCGCCCCACGGGCCTGACGGGAGAGGAGGGAGGGCTCGATATGGTCGGCTCGCCTAGCCAACTAGGTGGCGCCTGAAGAGCTGTCCATGGTGTCGACAGCCCAGCAAATGGCACCGAGTTCCTAGTCTTGAGTATCGGGGTAGGTAGCAGAAGAAAAACTAATGCCTGCTCTGGGACAGTTCTGTTTGGTGCCTTTTCTTGTGTGTTCTGGAGCTCACAGGGTGCGATCGAAGAGTGCTCAGGTGTATACGATGGAGAGTGGGAAGTCACAAACCAGAATCTCAAGGCTGAGTCCAACAAAACATGGCTGTAGGGAGGCCACTACAGCTGTGGTTGTCACTGAAGGATGAATAGCTTTTGCCAACCGTGGAATTTAGTGACTAAAGGCACCTGACCCTTTTATCTCATCCTCATTTTTCAACAAATTGTGCTTCCTGGCTAATATCAGCGTGTCCCATAGATTTATTTCTGCTTCCATTGAATAGACCTAATAAGTAAGAGAATGAAGTCAAAGCCAACAGGGCAGAAAGGAATTGAAAACCTGAAGAACCCAGGACTCAAACTGTCTCCACTTGCCTTTGCTTTTTGTTTACCTCTTCTCCTTCTGGTTTTTAACAGCCAAAGCAGAATTTAAATTTGGTTGTGTTGCAAAAATCATTTCCCTCTTCAGGCCCTGTCATGTGACTTGATTTTTTCATCCATTTTAGAGAAGCTGCACCCACCCTGGTTTCAGGACACGGAACTAAATTTATTAGAAAAGAAGCCACTCCAAGTCATGAAGGAGAAATACAAAGATTCTTGGATTTCGTTGTAAGAACTGGAGGGGGTTTCTATCTCAGTACTGTCTCAGAAAAAAACTGTCGATACGAAATGCGTTGCTTGAGAGGTACCTTTTTATGACAACTGAAATCACTCAGTTTCAATAGGAGTTGGGGACTGAAACCAAACTTGCTTACTCCAAAGCCCAAAATCCTTTCCACCGTGCCTGTGTGTCTGTAAGGCTACACTAGAAACGCATCCTTTCTTATAGTGTGAAGCATGGGTACTAAGCTCTTTCAGGAACAGGTGTTCTGCATATTCCTGGTTCCTTTTTATTTGGAACTAAGGAGATTTAGATCAAAATTTCTGGGTTCTGGGTTGGAATTCCTGCTTCTTTCTTCAAATTAAACTGGAGGGTAGCAAGACTATTATTCCTAGATTGTTAGACGGCCACAGCTTTTCCACATCTCATTTTAGTCATGAAAAAACATGCCCAGTGTTTGAAAAACATAAAGGCAATTTGACTAGTGGCTTGACTGGTTCTATCTTCTTTTTCTTGTGCCTCTTTCCTATTTATACTTCTACTTTTGCTACAGCATTTGACAATAGCTGGAAAAATTTTCACTGACCTTGAAATGTCTTTCGGGTAGGATGACTTAAAATATAGGTTAAGTGGCATACACAGACTTCTTAGTGAGATCCTAAGGGCTTACAGAGACAGGCTGACACCAACTCAACCCTTGAAACTGAGCAATGAAGAGCCTGTGGGAGGCTAAAAAAATGCTACTTCAAAAAGATGTTCTTGTCTGTGAATGTTAATTTAGATTAATTTGCAGATTTGATTAAGGGTCTTGAGATTATTTTGGATCATTCAGGTGGGCCCTAGGGCCCTAGATGCAATCACAAGTGTCCTTATAACAGGGAAGCAGAGGAAAATTAAACATGCACACACGAGAGAGAGAAAGAGAAAGAAAGTAAGTAATATGAAGACAGCAGCAGAGATTGGAGCGATGTGGCAATAGCCAAGCTGTCAGCAGCCGTCAGAAGTTGGAAGAGGCAAGGAAGGATTTGAGCCTAGAGCCTTTGGAAGGAGCATGGCCCTGTTGATTCTGGCCTCCAGAACTGCGAGAAAATACATTTTTGTTGTTTTAAACCACCCAGTTTGTGGTAATTTGTAACACCAGCTAAAAGAAATTAACACAAGGCTGATGTGACTTTCCATCAGGAGAGAGACAGCCCCAGGTAGGTGTTTCAGATATCACATCCAATAGAACAAATTAAAGATAAACACCCTAAATTTTCAATGTTGATTTGTGAGCAAGTTATTTCTCCTATGGGTAACTCTTGTTGAAATATGCAATTCATTATGTGGAAACATGGAATTGTTATTTCCATAGGTTAAAAAAAAAAAACCTCACATAGTGGCAATATATGGCCCAACCTAATAATATGTCCCAGGCAGACTATACAAGAATTTACGTATTTACAGATGATTAATGATAATCCCAAACAATCACATTAAAAAACTATATCAAGTGCACGGCTATAAATTTTGACAGGTGATTACTATGTGAATTAGTAGTAGTGCCTGCTTTTCTCTTTTGTCTGGCTTTTTTTGTGTCAAAAATGCTTGACAACATGGAAAATCAGGGAAATAGTCACAATCTGATTCAGTAACCTTTAACAGCTTCTTCTCAGGTTACACAGGCTAACTTTTATATCAGGATCAGGATCTGCAGAGCAATTAGTATAGTGCTCTGCAGATCCTGGTCCTAATATAGTATAGTATAGCAGGATCTGCAGACCCTAGTTGTACCTGGCCATGCTCCCCACCAATGACTGAGAAAGAAATCGCTCGTTGTTCAAGAGAAAACAGTGATCTTGAAAGACAATGCAACAGTAGGTTACAAATAGCATTAGCTTTTTCTTTAAAGAAATTCAATGTAACCAGTGAAGGATGACATTTTAAATTAGAAAAATGGAAATCCTATGAATAAAAAACTAATAAGCTCGAGAGCAGAATCACTGTGGGGGAAAAAACAAACAAACAAACTGAAAAATAACTTGCAGGTACCACAGACAGGAAATTGCCACTAGAACAAACAGGAAATTTGTGATAGATAAAAATGAAGTGTTTTCATTTGGAACAAGAGACCAGCTGAAGAGAGATCAAGTGAAGGGGGTTTATTTTAATGACACACAAGGATTCTTGTGGAAATCAAAGTGCCGGAGCCAAAAACAGGGCTCAACCTTCAAGATTAGAGCTGTGTTCAAGTTGTTCAAGTTGACTCTGGGTCCCAAAGCAACAGCAATTTCACTAAGGTTACACGTAAAAGGTAAGCTTTCATGATCAAAATGTTTTGCAAAGTAGCTTAGAATGGTTTCTGCAGTGTTTTTTCAAAAATTTTCTCATATATTTTCCTAAAGATATTTAACAAGATCCTAAGAAGTCATGTGCTAGGGATTCTCATGGTACTGAATGATTGTATCCTTTAAGCCTCTGGAGTTAGGACTGACAGGAACTCAGTACAAATTACTGGGGGCTAGACTCCAGAAGCAAGCCAGGGGCCAGTCCACATTGCACTTCGACACCAATTCCATATAACAATATTCAGCCTGTGTTTGGGCAGTCTGAAGCAGCTCTTAGCAGCTGTAAACCCCATATCCATGGACAGTTTCAGTTCTGGAGGGCAGTCTTCAAAACATTTATGAAAGTACAAGACCTCCCAAACATTCAGATATATTTAATTTTTCTTCCTACATGTAGTGCCAGCGTTTTTCTCATTTTCATTTACTTGAAACAACAGATCAAATGTTTTGTCATAATCAGTGAATGGGCAAGACTCCCTTTATTACACGCATATTACCATGTTAGAGATAAGAAGAGCTCTTGTAACCGTAAACAACCACTACAATGTAGCAACTTACAGTTTCCTATTTTATATTGCAGCTCTGTAACATTTGACCATTTTTGTAAGGGTTTCATGATTTCGAGGATGATTATTAGCATTTTCCATTTTTGGCCAATTCTGGATGCTGGTAATGTTACCACTGCAGGCAACGATGGCTCTACTCAGCTGAAGACCTCTTGTAGGCAATGTGGACCATATCTGCTTTCCTACCTGAGAGATTAGCAAATTGGGTTTGGTGATCATGAAATTCTCAGATCTCATATTACCAAGGAGACCCTGGTTGTACTTGTCAGGGCTGCCAGTTGGCCCTGCTGAAACTTTAGAACTGCACCAATGTCTGAGACTTTCATCCCTCCCTCCTTCCTTCACACAGGTGAAACCTGCCTGCCTCACTGACAGCTTTCCCAGCCTCCTCCAGGCTCCCCTCTGTTTTCTCTTATACACATCCCCCCCCCCCAGTAAACTTCTTGTACATTTAATGCCATCTCAGTGTCTGCTCCCAAGAGGACCCCAACTGACTCACTGGGGCATTTAACCTCCAATTCCTTTCCTCCCTTGGCTGAGATCTGTTCCAAGAAGTATCTCCAGGACACTCCAGCCTGTTGCACAGGCCAAAGAAAAGCCCTCAGGCAGAGGAGCAAGTACTTGCAAGAGGACACCAGTGGCAAGAACAGGGACATGGTGAGACATCGACATCATTGGCTACAGTAGTACTAGTCACTCTTGACTGTTGTTTCAATAGTTTTCCTTCTTAAAAACATTTGTCACCTATTTTGGAGTTAATTCAGAGGATTGCTCCAAAAGAAAAAACTAAAAAGCAAAACCAGCTTTATTAAAATGGTTCTGGATTTATCTTTTGAGAATTCCTTTCATAAGAAATAATGTCCTTAAGCTATATCAGGAATAAAAATGTTCTGCTTGAGATAGAAAAACCATTGGTTTTATGTACCCTACATCAAATTCCTAGTGTGATGTTCAAACCCGTTCCTGAAACCTATAGCCTGACAGATTTCATAGGATAAAAAGCCTGAGTTTAAGAGTTCTTTTTTTTTTTTGAGACGGAGTTTCGCTCTGCCACCCAGGCTGGAGTGCAGTGGCCGGATCTCAGCTCACTGCAAGCTCCGCCTCCCGGGTTCCCGCCATTCTCCTGCCTCAGCCTCCCGTGTAGCTGGGACTACAGGTGCCCGCCACCTCGCCCGGCTAGTTTTTTGTATTTTAGTAGAGACAGGGTTTCACCATGTTAGCCAGGATGGTCTCGATCTCCTGACCTCGTGATCCGCCCGTCTCGGCCTCCCAAAGTGCTGGGATTACAGGCTTGAGCCACCACGCCCGGCCAAGAGTTCTTAAAAGCAGGGTAATTAGTCTAATGGGTTTGGAAATAATATGCAGTTTAAGGCCTAAATGATCTGCATGTGATACATATACATGTTTATATGTTTTATTCTACTTAAAATGAGGAATAGGTGTTCTGACTTTAATTCTACTTAGTAGGCCAGTAAGGTGTAACAGAAAATTCATCCAGAATGAATACTGTTTTGGTTTGGCTGTTTCCCAACCCAGTCGCACCTTGAATTGTAATAATCCCCACATGTCAAGGGCAGGACCAGGTGGAGATAACTGAATCATGGCAGGTGGTTTCTGCCATGCTGTTCTCCTGCTAGTGAGTTCTCATGAAATCTCATGGTTTTATAAGGGGCTTACCCCTTCCCTCGACACTCATTCTCTCTGTTGCCACCCTATGAAGATGTGCCTTTCGTCATGATTGTAAGTTTCCTGAGGCCTTCCCACCCATGCAGAACTGTGAGTCAATTAAACCACTTTATAAATTACCTAGTCTTGGGTATGTCCCTATAGCAGCCTGAGAATGAACTAATACAAAGATATAGGGATAAGATAAAATTAACAGAGGAAATAGAGTGCATGACACTGTTCTGCATATTATGTTCTGATCAAGGGTACACATGGGCCTGCTCATAGTCCCACTTTATTAGTCATTTGAAATGCTGCAAACTTAGTCATCAGGAAAATACAACAAAGGATATATTTAAAAATTAATTTAATGCTTGGCTAAAGCTTAATTACATATATAATTATCAAACAATAGTCCTTAATTTCCAAAAAATTCCTCTTTTGAAAATCACAGAATCAGAAAGCATAAACTTTAAAACAAGTTCTTTGAATATTTACAATGTGATATAAACATTATAGAAGACCATGGGTATTAAATTGCCTGGGTGTGGCTAATCAGCAAGGCGTATTCTTTATTGCATATTTAACTCACATATGTGGGATTTTAAATATGACAGACTACTAAAATTCAAATGCATGTATGTGCAAGCTGGGCAGGGAGTAAAATCATGAATGAGACAGGACGGTCAGCCCAAAACCATGCAATTAGGTTGTGGGTTTATTATTCTCAAAAGTGAAATTTCTATGTTCCATTTGAAAGTATGTTGCATATATCATTTAGCATTCACATTAAACCCACATTTGACTCTAACGCTGATTCAAGGAAGAAAGTTCAACATTCACTCAACGACTAAGTCCACAACTCAAATCTCAATGTTAAGGCAGCACAGCTACAGTGATAGCAACGCTAACCAAAAGGTAATGAACATTTAGTCACTTGCCAGCCCTTTTGTTACAACAGTGTAGTAATTTCCCTAAGACAATTTGCTACCGGATAATTTTCTGCTGTTAAAAGGCTTCCTCTGTAGAAAAACACCACAAATTTCCAGTGTGAAAGTAAATCCATGGTGGTATAAATATATATATGCATAATTACACAATTTACACTGCACACATCGTTTACAGGGGACAATTAACTGAGAGGGTTAATTTAAATGACCATACAAAATACTTCTGTAAACAAAGTATGACAGGCAGTAAACATTCATAGACTCCTAGAAATAATCTGAATTCCTTTCATTCTGAAGAAATATCATTTAAGGACACAGTATTGAATATAATGTTTTTTGTATTAAAAGAAGAATCGCTATTTTACAGTTTAAGAAACTTTACATATATACAAAATTTACACATTGGGAATGGTAATCAAGCAAATAGGTTTTTCAGTCTCACAGATCTATTTTCCTTCAATCAAAGACTTAAATTCTTTCACATTGTGGTCACTTGCAACAGACATAGCATGATCCAAAGCTCGAACACTTGCAAGGAGTTTTACTATCTGTTTTATGTTTTCCCTAAAAGAAAAAAATATAGCAGCATCTCATTAATTAGTACATCTAAGAGAAAATTTGCTACTGATTTCATGGCTATTTTAGAGCTTCTGCAATCAATTTTTCCAAGCACACATTTTCAAAGAAGGGAAACAGATATACAAGCTACAGCATGTAGAAAAGAAAAAAAAAAAAAAAAAAAAGCCTGGGCACGGTGGCTCACGCTTATAATCCTAGCACTTTGGGAGGCTGAGGCGTGTCGATCACCTGAGGTCAGGAGTTCAAGACCAGCCTGGCCAACATGGTGAAACCCCGTCTCTACTAAAATAAAATAAAATAAAATAAAACAAAAAGTTTACATTTATCCATATAAAACAAAACTTACATATGTTTAAATGACTAGCCCAGAGACAGGGGACCCATTTAAAAAAAAAACACAAAATTCATTGAGATCAATGAGTTTCATTAATATCGCAAAAGAAAAGAAAGCAGTCTGTTTTCAAACTACTTCAGAGGCCTGTCTCCCATTCCTTCTCAAACTAGAGTCCTGGCTCTTTCAGCATATACCTGGAACACAAAGGGTATTTGTGTCTTTTCATCACCAATCCATCAAGATCCAGCGTCATTTCCACTCCACCAAAATTCACTAAATAAAGTATAATCTGACTTTCCTTATCACCCCAGCTAGAAGACATTCTGCTTTCTTATTAGGAAGTAATCCTCAAATTTTAGCACACATCAGAATTACCTAGAGAATTGCTGAAATGCAGATCATCCCTGGCCCCACCCCAAGAGTTATATTCAGTAGGCCCAGAGTAGGGCCTGAGAACTTGCAAGTCTGTCAAACTCCCAGTGTCATGCTGATACTGCTGGTCTAGGGACCACACTTTAAGAATGACTGTTTTAACAGTTAGCTGAAACCACTCATAAGAAACAAGACATAATATGACATTAGTAATTGTCTCATCTCTTCTACAGAATTGTAGTAAGCACCTATTAGGGAAGAATTAGGATTTGCAAAACTTGGTAACCCATGTGAAACCTGCTTTATATGCATTGCACAAAGCAGGTGCTTACATGGCTGTTAAAGTTCTTTTCTGTAGAAAAGTAAACACTATTTGTTAACTCCCAAACAGAAACACTGTTAAATGTATGTAAATCAAAGTTTAAAATGTGATAAAACTTATCTAGTAGAAAACAACACACTGAGAAAAAATGTTAGTGCCAACAAATAACAAAATGGCACACACTAAGAACAAAATCAAATCAACCAAAACCTACCAAAGAATTTTACCATTAAAATCTGTTTTGTTGTTTTTTGAGATGCAGTCTTGCTCTATCACCAGGCTGGAGTGCAGTGACACAATCTCAGCTCACTACAACCTCTGTCTGCCTCAGGCTCCCGAGTAGGGGGGACTACAGACATGCACCACCACGCCCACCTAATTTTTGTATTTTTAGTAGAAACGGGGATTCACTATATTGGCCAGGATGGTCTCGATCTCCTGACCTCATGATCTGCCTGCCTCAGCCTCCCAAAGTGCTGGGATTATAGGCATGAGCCACCACGCCCGGCCTAAAATCTTTAATAGCTACTTTAATTTTATTGTGGAAAAAATATCTGATTTTCTTGCAGGAAAATAAGGTCTGTTTTCAAGAAAGGGGAATGAGGGAACGGAAGAAGGTTTTGTTATAGTGGTATGACTAATGGTGTGATCTAAACAAAAATTAAACTTTGACATTACAAAGATATATGAAATTAAAAATTTAAAAGACAATTCCTTCAAACTGCCCTAGTGCTATTATTTACTTTTTATGCTAGAGATTTATCCCAGAATTACCTGAATATCCATAATTAATGCCCACAGAAAGGCTAATGGTTCATTCACTCTTTTCTTACAACCCTTGATACAAATTAGAAATAAGCTGCTCCCAAAAAGCCATTAGTGATAACCTCTAGTTCATAATATGGATTAAAACAAAACATTTCCCCAAATTGGGAGATAACCTTGAATTTACATCTGTATAATGAAACTCCAAACAATAGAGTCTGAGACCTCTCTAATTCTTCAAAGAGAGGGACAGAGAAAACCACCATTGATTCACTCCCCTGAGGGGCTGGTCCTTACCAGAAGTCTTTCCTTAGTATCTTCATAAATAACATACTGAAAAAACGATAAAGTAAAACTGCAAAACGAAAATTATGTGCATTTTGGCAGGTTTATAATACTAAGTGAACATACAATTTAAACTAAAATATAAATATTTCTACTTAAAATATTTTAATACTAAATCTGGCAACTAAAACAACTCTAGATTACCATTTCATTAATTACAAAATTACCTTGCATTTCTTTTTTCCACATCAGAGCACCCAATACTGTTTCTATAAATTGTATCTGCTAAGTGTACAAGGTATCTGCAAAAGTTTTCTAACTGAGAAATAGTCCTTTCTCCTTTCAGATTCATGAACCATTGTTTGGGGAAACAATTGATTACCTGTGGAGAAGAAAGATGTAAAATAAAATAGTTAAGACAGAATAAATTAAAATATTAAAAGCAAAGTCTAGATAACGGGTATAAATGTATTTCACCAGAAGACATGCTTCTGAGCTACAGCAATTACTCTGAAGAAATATTCTTTTAAATCTGACTTCCTACGTTAACTAAACCAATATACCTGAATTTTTACCCCAACCAATGGGTTAGGCACTCAAAGCAAAAGAAAATCTGTCCAATATTTGAGTAAATTAGTAATGTAAAACTGACAACCAACTGCTTCATTTTCCAGTCTTCTAGGATGGCCTAAATAAACTGAGTTTCCTTTTTCAGCAGTTTTCATGTAAAATATGAGTGGTATAAAATGAAATCACACTGCCCCAACCCCGCAATAATTCCATGAATAGGCATCCGTGCATGCGGACAATGGGAGTCGAGTTGGCCCAGACTGAGGTTAAGATAGTAAGGTTATTATTATCCTGAAATTAAAGCTTTTATTTATACCTATAAAATATTAAAACTTTTACTAATATCTACAAAATATGGATACAGATGGATAGATATATATAATAGTATGCATTTTTATGTAAAAAAAAGTTGTAGGGGTTTGGAACTACCTGGGTAGGCAAACTGTCAACCTTACATGCAAGTCCAGTAATCAAAGGGATTTCATAAAATTCTCAAATCCCTCTTCAAACAAACAAAAACTTAATTCATTTTAACTCATATGCTTTAAAAACTACACTATGTCATTTAACTCACATTTTGGGCTTTTTTGATGCTGTCATCTCCATATTCTGAATTCTGAAAAGCCATGAGAATATATCGATTTAATAAACCGTCTATTGATAACTCTTGTAGAGTTTTATTTGAGAAAATGCCATACCACTGAAGAAAATTGCCTAATAGCTGGAAAGAAGAAAAAATAGGTAACGTGACACAATTAGATTAAGTACAACATAAATAAGTCACATAGTAAAACACCACATGAAATACAGCAGACCCTGTCTTGCAAAGTACTAAGAAATATTAATCCTTTCAATGGTACAGATATTTCCTAGAATAGTTACATTTGAATATTCAATTTTAATTAGTCAAAACTGAAACAGCCACATGTAGCCAGTGGCTACAGCACTGGTCAGCATAGATATAGAACATTTTCCATCTTCGCAGACAGTTAGGGAGTGCTAATTCTTAGGTAAGTGTCCTCCATTCAAAATTACACTCCAGCTGGTTCTGTGCACACCCCCACCCCCCCACCGCCGCCCACAAAGGATGGGAGAGTCTGACTACAACCCTGCATGGCTACCACATATCATGAACTACAACCAAGTTATATCACTGTGCATCTCAAGCTACCCAAGCTCAATCAATACATAGAAAGTGAAAGCTATCATCATAAAATGGAAGCCTCATCCCATCCCACCATAAAAACTTAGTTTCCCAGTTGTTTCTCAACTTAGTAAATGGTAACACTATTCAACCAGCTGCTCGTGCCAGGGGTCTGGAAGTCATTCCTGACCTCTCTCTCAAGTTGTGTGTCTCCACCACCATCCAGTCTCTCCATTTCCCTCAGTTCCTGCTGCCATCCCCCAAATCCAACCCACCTTAATCTCTTCGGAACCCTGCAGTTACTCCAGTAATTATGAGCAAGAGCATGGAGTAGCCTTTCTTAAGCAGGGCTCTGCAAGAGTTCCAAATCTACAGAAAATGATTTGTGTGGCTCTTTACTCAGTTCTCCCAAGAACGATACATAGTTAGTACTGTTACAGATGCACGGGAAAGAGGAGAATTCATTATAGACAACGGAGGCTTTAGGGCATTAGGTATTAAGTCTCCCACAGAAGCCCAGTTGAGAAGAGCTGCTCAAGAGTCAGACTGGCCTGAGTTTGAATCCCATCTCTAATTACCAATGGAATGACCCTGGGCAGGTTACTGTGTGCCTCACTGCCCCATCAGTAAAGTGAAAAAACAGTCGGTACCTCATTGAGTCATTCTGAGGATTCACGATAATCTATGTCAAAGGTACGGCACAGCGCTTGGTACATAGTAAACACACAATAAATACTAGTTCCCCTAAAATACACAATAAATACCAGTTCCCATTTTCATTATTACTATCCATACCTACTTCAATCTATTATCTCCACATAGCAGACAGACAGAGTAATCTTAAAAATAGCAATTTATGGCTGGGCACGGTGGCTTATACCTGTAATCCCAGTACTTTGGGAAGCCAAGGAAGGAGGACCACTTGAGCTCAGGAGATTAAGACCAGCCTGGGCAACACAGCAAGACCTCATCTCTTTAAATAAAAAAAAAATTAAAAAAAAAAAAAAAGGCAATTTGTTTATTTACCTTAAATCCTTCCACGACACACATATATAGTTAACTGGTTTTCAACAAAGGTACAAAAGCAATTCAATGGACTGTGAAAGGGAAATATGTTGGGCCTCTTCAAGCTGGGAACCTCGCTCAGGGCAAATCTGCCTCCCATTCTATTCAAAGTCATCTGTCAGCTCATGGAGACCGATGCATATTCTGATTGCCTCTTCTGGAAAAACTTATCAGAAACTCCAAAGAAAGGAACCATCTCTCTCTCACCTACATGTGACCTGGAAGTCCCCAATGGGGGGGCCTTGCTTTGAGCTGTCTCCACCTTTCTGGATGGAACTAATGTATTGATTGATGTCTCATATCTCCCTAAAATGTATAAAACCAAGCTATGCCCCAACCACTTTGGGCACATGTCATCAGAACTTCCTAAGGCTGTGTCACGGGTGCGTCCTCAATCGTGGCAAAATAAACTTTCTAAATTAACTGAGACCTGTCTCAAATTTTCGGTGTTCACAGGGCAAAGGATAGCCTTTTCAACAAATAGTCCTGGAACAAATAAACCTTAATCCAGGCCTCATACCCTATAATAAAAATTAACTTGAAAAGAGTCACAGACCTAAACGTAAAACTTAGAACTATGAAACTTCTAGAAGAAAGGATAGAAGACTTTTGTGGCTTCAAGTTAGGCAAAGATTTCTTAGATACTACATCTAAAGCACAATCCGTAACAGGAAAAAAAGAAAAACTAGACTTCATCAAAATTAAGAACTTCTGCATATGGAAGACTATTAGAATGGAAAGATAAGCCACAAACTGAAAAAAAAAAAAATCTGCAAATCATTTATATGATAAAGGACTTCTCTCCAGAATATAGAACTCAATGCTTAGTAAGAAGAAAGCCCAATTTAAAACCTAAGCAAAAGATCTGAAGACATTTCACCAAAATACATAAACGAATTGCAAATAAGCACATGACTGTCATTAGGGAAATGCAAATGAAAACCACAATGAGATACCATATTGCACCCCACAGAATAACTTTAAAAGCAAAACACTAACAGCAAGTATGGTGGGAGTAAAGAATAACCAGGACAGTAACAGGTTACTGGTAAGAACGCAAAATGATACAGCCACTTGGGAAGACAGCTTTGTCCAGCTGTTTCACCCAACTGAAATGAAACTTACATATTCAGAACACCCTTATAGAAGCCTTGTTCATAACCAAATTGGAAATGTTGGGACCAAGGGAAAGCTTCCCCTTAGGCCTATGAAGTTTCGCTGAAAATTACTGACAAGAGGCAAATTAACAGGAGAAAAGGCATATAAATTTATTTGATCACAGTTTTATGTTACATGAGAGCCTTCAGAGTAAAGACCCAAAGATGGAGGAGAAACTGTCTACTTCTATGTTT
This sequence comes from Rhinopithecus bieti, assembly GCF_001698545.2. Lineage (NCBI taxonomy): Eukaryota > Metazoa > Chordata > Mammalia > Primates > Cercopithecidae > Rhinopithecus > Rhinopithecus bieti. The sequence goes on from NW_016807866.1 coordinate 2,131,390, forward strand.
AGGTTTAACAAAGTATGTACAGGCATGCAGAAACACGCCTGGACAAAAAGGTATGATCTACTGCTCATAGACCAAGAGAAGACACACAACAAGGCCTGTCCATCCAGATTCTTCTTGGCCTCTCCCAGCAGCATTCTTTCTTTCTGGGTATGGGGCAGGAATTTCTCTGGAATGGGGGTTTTATGACCTATAATCAAACAAGGTAGGTCAGATGTTTTATGGCCAGTTTTTACACAGGCAGAGCCAAAATTAAGAGTAATATATTTAGGTTTTATGGCTGGCTTTGCAGAAAAGGGGTTCTGGTGTCTATGACCCACCTGGGGCAACAGGGATTCTAGTTTCTATGTCAACCCTCAAGGGAGAACAGGACTGAAAGACAGGAGGGCAGGAGAAGGTCAAAGAAAAAGTTCTTCTGAGGCTGAGGCCTTCATTTTATGGTATTGTTTTCTGAGTCCCAAGATAAACAATCCAAATGTCCCTTAATTAGGGACTAAATAAAAAACCAAAACCCAACTCTGGTGCACCTACGCAGCAAGGCTGAACCTCAAATGTATTCAGTGAAAGCAGCCAGACTCCAAAGACTCTGCCTATCATGTAATTCCCTTCACTTCCTAGGACATAGACTGGGAGGTGGCCAGGGCTTGCTGTGACCTTGACTGTACAGCAGCAGATAGCATGGCTGTACCTGCTCATCAGAATTCACACAACTATACACTAAAGAGAGTGAATTTTACTGTACGTAAATCATATCAATTTTTTTTTTAAAGGAAAAAATCTTTCTGTGACTTCCTACAACTTTTGGGATAAGGACCAAAGTATTTCAAATGACCTACAAGATCCTCTATCATCTGGACTATGGACCTCCTTGCTCACTCCAGCTGTCCTATGCTTTCTTCAGCGCCTCCAGTGTAGCCTGCTCTCTTTCACCTCAGGGCTAACTCCTATTTATGCTCCAGGTCTAAAGATCTAAATATCACTTCCTCAGGGTGGAAGGAAATCTTCTGGGACTGGCTAGTCAAGGTCTCTGTGCCCTTTTCATATGTTCCACATTACCTTGAATGTCCCCTTTCATAACTCATCACACCTGCGATTACCTATTTGATGTCAACTGTGCTGGACTATGAACTCCACAAAGATTCAACTTCTAGCTTGCTTACTGCTATATCCCCAAACCTCAGAAGAGTATCTGCTCCAGCAGTCCTCCTTATCTGTGGTTTCAGTCAGTTGTGGCACAGTACGATAACGTATTTTGAGAGAAAGAGAAACTACATTCATATATCCTTTACCACAGTGTATTATTAATAATTGCTCTATTATTAGTTATTGCTAATTTCTTATTGTGCCTAATTTATAAATTAAACTTTATCATAGGTATGTATGTAGAGGAAACAACAGTATATATAGGGTTTGGTACCATCTGTGGTTTCAGGTAGCCACTGGGCATCTTATCCCCATGGATATGGGGAGGACTACTGTAATCTACTTGCTAAAAAATTAATTGCAGCTTAGTCAGGCATTTTGTTGAGTACCATGGACCTTACTTTGGAACTCAGAAATCACTTTCTGCTGTGAAAATATCAAACTTGAATGAACTTTTGGAATAAAATTACTTTATAAAATGGAGATTTTGGGTATACATATAAATAGATCTAAGCCTATGGAGTTAATAAAAAACAAAACACTCTGCAAAATATAATATACGAAGTCAAACGAAATCTGAGTATTTTAGATAGTCTATGAATACGTACCTTAACTGAAGACCAAAACTGTCGTTGAAAAAACAAGTAAGGCCCAGAATTTTTATTTTCTAAGACGCTAAGTAAAAACAGAGAAACATACCATGATCAGATATTTTATATGTAAGTGCCATATGATTCCTAAAGATTTTTCTACAAAACAGGTAAACTAATTCTTTAATTTTTCAAATAATTGCATTCTGGAAGATAGTATGTTAAAAAGGCAATGGAAATTTACTCTAAGACACTCAGGGAGAACATAAGAGTATTAATTGTTTTGTTCTGCTTAAGGGAACAATCTCCCCACTAATCTAGTCTCTGTAATACACTACGAGGGTGAAGTTTGTATTTCAAGCTAGTTTTGCAGAATTTTATAAGCCTTCTCTGAAAGACAATGGAGAATATTATCTTTAATATTCTTCAGAGTTACTTACTTTTTGGGATATAAGGGCATAAAGACATCGTCATCTAAAGTTCTTCTCATTCTCAATAAAAGTGCCTTTAGGTATACCTAAAGAGTTAAAAGTAGATCACACATTTTAATAAGCACTATGACAAAAAAAAATGACATATTCCAAATCATGTAACTGAATATTGAACTGAGTGAACTAGTTTTCCAAATTTTTAATTTTCCTCATTGAAGACCCTAAAGTAATTAATATTTAATAATCTATTAGTTCATTCCTCAACAACTGCCATGCAATAAAACTTTAGAAATCTTTCAATCCCTTAGTCTACATAAAGATTTAAGACCAGACACATAATCAAGTTCTCAAAGTGAAAATTCAACAATGACAAAGAACACCCACCTTCTCTACATTTAAATAGCTCCTATGAAAGGCCCCTGAAGAGCATTACCTTTAAGTGTGGAAACTAGTTATAAAACAGTATCTAGTTGTTTCATATGCTGTTTAATTGGTTTGGGTGCCCAATCTTTTGGCTTCCCTGGGCCATACTGGAAGAACTATCTTAGGCCGCACATAAAATACACTGACACTAATGATAGCTGTGAGCTAAAAAAATTAAAAAATTTAAAACGGGGGGGGGGGGGGGGGG